>NW_027526203.1:331220073-331411732 GCF_048455015.1 Haemaphysalis longicornis
TCACGTTACTCGCGACGCCAACTCTGATTGTCGGCCATTGCTTAAACTGCAAGATATAGCACCGAAAGGAGAAAAACGACCCAACCGTTTAGGCTGAATTAACGTGGCTGATAAATATCTTGTAGGACACGCGCCGCGCTTCCCGCCAATTTTTGGTAGCAAGGAAAGAGGACGACGATGTGGGCAGCGCGTCGCTAGCGCGGGGGGTTGGGTGTGTGAGGGCGGCGAAGTAAAATCAGTAGCAGAGAAGGACTCTGGCAGTAGCTAGGAGGCGTTCGGAATGATCCCGCGCTTCGTCGGGTCTTCTCTGCTCTCAACAGTGGCTCTCAATGGACTCTCTGATTAGCATTCAGTGCTATGATGTCTCATACTATGTCCTTCTGTCATCATGTACCGGTCAAAGACCCAAGTTAAGGCAGCCACACCTGTGGGGGGGGGGGGGGGGGGGGGAGCGCAGGCTTTTAATCCTGGCCCCTCTAATAAGACGTTTTACTTATTATGCTATCTAAGTGCTTCGCTTCCTTCCCTTGAGTACTGGTCCGGATTCTTCCGGCCCATTGCATTTCGCTTGAGCCCATATATGCACTAAAAAATAAAACACCTGCAAATTTATCACGTACATCTCACGACTTTTCTGTGACGCAGTGACCCGTGACGAACGCTCCCTGTTACGAACCGGCCTATCACCAAAGTGTCTATGACGAAACTGCAGGTGACGAACCGGCCACATCCAAGGGGAAATACACATCAAATCGAATACCACGTTGCGAGAAGGAATGTTTGCAGCAGCACTACGAAAAGCTACACACTGCAAGAACAACACACCAGAAAGAGTCTGAAAGCGAAGCCTTTAGGATAGCATACCACGGTCTTGTAGCCGTGAGGCAAATATCAGGGCGAGCCACGCTGCTGATTCAGGCAACGCTGACATCGAGCCGTTGCTCACAAACTGATGTTGTCGTAGTTCTGCCCGCGGGGCTGTGTCTGAGGGTAACCGAAGCTTAGTGCGGTGGCTGCACTTCCAATTTAACCCGTCCAAAACCTTGTGGTTGAAGTGAAGGCCTTACTGACGCTGTAGTTTTGGGGAAAAGAAGCGCCAAGGCGCATGTTTATTCAGCCGTAGAGCTCAATGCGCTTGAGTGCACGCGTTCTTGTTAGCTGCTGCGTTAGTGGGGCACCAGGCTTTTTTTTTCTGAACAGAAACAAGGGTGCTCATTAAAGACTGACTTAATCAGCACTTTTCGGGACTACAGCTTGAATTCACCCCCCCCCCCCCCCCCAAAAAAAAAAAGAAACTCGCACGAGCGCCACATGCACACACAGTGATATTTTTACAGCGTAGCTGTATTAAGTTACCCTCCGGCGGGGGTCCATGTACGTCCGTCTGCGCGTCGCGTCGATAAAAAAAATTTCGTCTCCAGTTTCTCGCGAATGGTCTCTAGCTCTCAATCTCATGTCGGTATCTTAGAAAAAAATCACACTGGTGTTCGCTGCTAAGACGGTTCCATTATTACGCCGAGTTTCGTCTACGTGTCCTAACTATTTCACAGGGAAGTTGTAGAAGCCCTTGGTAAACGCTACAGAATTCCCGTCTGCGGTCAATATATCGCCCATTAAAGGAGGGAGTATGCTTAAAGGAAACGGCTTTAACTATTGTTTGATCAAACGTTTCACGAAACAAATTATATCATAACTGGCAGCTAAGACAACTGTAATATTGCGGCGATTTTCATCTACTTCTCGTAATTACGTACTTCAGAGCGAATACGGCTGTCAATACTTGGGCTTCTACGGGAGGGAAACGGGCAGCCCCATGTTTGTTCGCCAGAATAAAACTCTAGTCCTTCCATTCAAGTAATTAAATGTGAAGTATGCTCAATCGCAAATTCGAAACAAACCTGTTTTTTTAATGGTTTGCAATCGTTGGTAATTGTTTCTGAACGTGTTTTCTTTGGACTGCACACAGGTCAACGCACATCGTCGCTGGGTTTAACGGCCACATATTACAGCTTCGCTGCTTGTCCTGCTTCGAAGAGTGATAGGGCCTATTAATGTTTATTACTAGAGACTCGAGCAAAGCATGTATAAGCATAGGCAACCTGAAGTATAGCTACTGTAAGTTAAAGCTTGGTTTGAACAAAATTTGACGGGGGGACAGAAAATCTAAGGTGACACTGATGACTGATGACGTGGGAGATTGAGAAATCATTGCATTCCATTTCAAGCTATGCGATCCTCTATGTCTAAGGTAGGTCTGTCTGATGGTCATCTTCTGTTGCGGCAATGAATTCTTCATAAGATGAGTATGATGTATATGTCTCGCGTGGAATCTTCGCGTCGTAGCGGTTGCCATGGTGACGGCTGGTGGTGGTTTCAGCTGCAGCGAACGCATATTTGTGTAACTTGCATCTTCTTCTGAGGCGTACTTCTGTTGGCGACAGCGTTTCATATCTACTGCCGCTGAGATAGAGGCTTAGGAGTCCATCGTGTATCAAGAAACCTGCAGAAATTTAAAGAATTGTCTGCTAATGCGCAGAATTCTTATGCCACTTAATTGTCTAGAGTGTGAGTTGTGTACAGCATAATATGGCTATGAGTAGGGACAGACTTCGGATTATTAAAGACGATAGTCTTTCTTGGGCTACTTTAGCGCAGAAATTTTGGTCCGTCTGTATGTGCGTCTGTCTGTCTGTCTGTGACTCGATTCAGCCACCCGGTCAAAGTGAAACGGACACTGCGCAATAGTCTTATATACTCACTGCCAAATCTAAACGTCGAAGTCCAGTATTAATGTTCATACTTGTCAACATTGTTGAACAAGAACAAGACATTACACAAATATAAAGCAGGAAATCAATACATGAGTGATATATGCAGTGTTCTTTTATTTAAAAAATTCACGGATGCTTGGTTTTCGCGATCGCAAATGAAATACTACATCAACTGCAGAAAACCGTCGCCTCCTGTTGCCCCGCGCTACCTGGCGGCATTTAAAAAATCAAACGGCAACAGCAAAGAAAGGTTCCACTAGATGGTTCGGCTTGGAACGCTCGTGGAGTAGGGCAACGTGGTTCTATAAACGTTGTAGTAGGGTTCCTCGATTCACGCGCGTCTCTGCCGTACGGTAGCGCTGACATCGGGGCACTCGACTTGGAGCAGTGGAACGCTGTTAATTTAAATTTCCTTGTGCAAGCCTCCAGCCTAATATCTTGGGAGGAACGAGACGGGAGAGGAACAGCATGAGAGGTGGGCGGGAAAGAGAATGGAGGTATTTACTTGCCAGGGACGCCAGTCGACTATCGTCTTTCGCGGACATTTACAACGAAAGCAGCAGATACGCGGCCACTTTTTATTCTTTGTAAGTTTTCTTTTGTTTCTTTTCGCCAGTTATGTAAATATATACCACTATAGCGACGAAGTGCCTTTATTTCCGCTAATTGTTTTTTTTTTTTCCCAAGAAGCAAGGGGTACGCAGCGTTGGCTCACTTACGCTATTTTTGTATGTACAAATTTGCAACGTTCTCTTATGGATTTTTTGTTTATCCTCGGGTTTAGGGAGGGGGAGGGGACATCTATAAGATGCATATTTTTCATTTTGTGAGAAAATTTTTGCGAAAATTTTCATTTATTTTTTTTTTATTGTTTGATTTTTTAAGAATTCTGTTCCACCAATTGCTTTCATATATGCTATTGTATCTATTAAATGTGTTTTTTTCGCCAAATCTTGATTTTTTGTGTAAATGCAGGGCGTTACATGGGTTTTCGCCATGTTCCCATTTTTTATTCGTATGTCGAACGTTTCTTTCTGGACTTTTTTGCTTTTCCCTTGGGCTTTGGGCGGAGATCTATAATATGCATATTTTTTGCCAGATTTTTGTGAAAATTTTATTTTTTCTGACTTTCTTGTTTGTTGGATTTTTTTAAAATTCTGTTCAACCAATTATCTTCATTTACGCTAGTATAACGATTACAAGTGATTTTTTTCGCCAAATCTGGATTTTTCTGGAAATGCAGGGGGTTAAATTGTTTTTCGCCATTTAATTATTCGTGTGTTGAACTTTGTCTCGTAGACTTTTTTGTTTATTCTTGGGTGCTGGGGGGAGATGTATAAGATGCATATTTTTTTATTTTGTTAGATCATTTCTATGAAATTTTTTATTTTTTTTTCTATTTTTATTATTTTTAGTTTCCCCAAAATTTTGTTTGACAAAGTATCTCCATCCACACTCTTATAACGATTACAGGACTTACTTCCGTAAAATCTGAATTTTTGTGGAAATACAGCCCGTTACATAGTCCTGGCTGGGGGGTACTCGGCGAAGAATACTACGCTTTAAAAGCGCGGACGGCAAAAACGTGTCCAGTGGTGCGATTGTGTCCTGTCATCACCATCGTCACGATCCTGTTTCCCATTGAGTCGTTTTATTCTCTTTGTTAGTTCGACTGAGGGGCTTGGCCAATCACCCTCTTTAGCACTACGTGCACGCTATTAGCGCAAACGTTGCTACTTCTGTAATTAGAATACTGAAATTACTCCTGCAGGCATCCAGTGGGGTAATTGGTCCTCTTATTATCATCCTCATTATCCTGTTTCCCATGCACCGTTTTCTTATTCTTTCTGATGCTATGACTGAGATGCTTGGCCAATCGCCCTGGTCAGCCCTACATACACGCTGCTAGCGCAGACATGTTTTGTTATTTATAGTGGAGCTGTTATAGGCTAGCTCCTCCGTTTTCCGCGTCCGTAGGGCGAGAAAGGCCGCTCGTTCTCTCGGCTCCTATTCTCTCCCGTTCCGCTCTCGTTTTTCCCCGTTCTCTCAGCTGCGCTTTCCGTGGCTCACCGCACGTGCTCTCTCGCGCTGTGTGCGTGCCCTCTCCCTTCGGCCACCTGTTCGCCTCCGGCGCTTGATATATGGATATAAGCTAGCGTACATTGTCCCTAAAAAAGCATTCCCGGCAATACGCTTGTGTTTAGAAGGGAAGTCACTTTGAGGAGATTGTTGTCAGCTGTGCCAGCTGCGTAAGCGGCCTAAGCTGCGCAAACAGTGTAAGCCAAGCGTGAGTGCGATGCCCGCAGGGACCCCGAATACCGCGCAGCTGAAAACGCAAGATGTCGGCGTGGCTACAAACCCGCCGAACGCTTCGCCGGCGCAACGGCGCGATCTGAGCTGGAGTTTGTGGCCAACCCATTCGGCCTCGCTTGTTGGGTATGTGATCATTCGTGGTTTCCTGAGCACCTCAGTCCCGCTGCCAGGGTAGCCTGCAAACAGCTCCACTTGCTTTCAGCTCTCTCAAAGGACACTGAATCTTTTGTCTTCTGTTCAGTGTACTATGGGCCGCTGGAAGTTTGCGTCGTCTCAACCTATAATGCTGGTTAGTTTTTCGATGAGTGGCCAGCCTCTTCCCCCTGTCGATGACGGCGCGTTGTCATTTTTAGTCGGCCTGGTAGCTGAAATCCTCGGGCTGCTTCGTGTGCCATCTCATTTCCCGGTAGAGAGGAGCGTGCTGGTGTCCACATTGATTGGTGTCCAGATTGCATTGATTTGCACTAAACTAGCTTGGCTGCTTTCTCAAGCAGTGACCCCGTCTGAACAAAGATGGCAATAAAGTTTGTCATCAACATCATTGGTATTTGTGTAATAATCATGCTAATACTCCTGTACGCTTCAAAATACCTCTCCAGTGGTTCGCAAATGTGTCCTCTCATTTCCACCGTCATGATCTCTTTCCCTTTGCTTCGTTTTACTCCTCCTGTTTTCTTCTTCTTCGCTTTTGTAAGGCCTACGCATTCGCTATTAGCCTAAACGTGCCTTACTACTTCTGTAATCAGCGTGCTCAAGTTACTGTTGCAGTCCTCAATGTACATCTCTAACGCATGCTTCCAAGTTGGAGGCCATAACGCATGCACTAGGTCCGCCTTTTAGAAGCGTAGCCAAACTCGGCGATGGCGAAGGGATGCGTGTTAGAGTCGCAGTGTGACGTTCTTGCGTGCAAATGCACTTTATTTTCTTTTTTTTTTCCTTTTTTTTTTTGCTTTCCCTCTGTTTGTGCTGTCGACAATTTTAAGGACCATGTTTCGGTCGCGCCAACGCCAGACACCGCATTTTAGTGTAATGGGGCATTCAATGCTTTCGCATCAACTTCCTTTCATGTGGCCTAATGCTGTGTACTGCTCCACTCCTCGCACAAAGTGGAGCAGTACACAGCATTACTTTTCCCTCAGATGTAGGCCTGTGTCCGCCGCTAAAGAAGGGGGAAATAAAGCGTAGAAACAACTTGGCGTCGATCTGTACAGAACTGCAGTGCCGAGAATGCAAATGGTTTTTTCGCACCCACAGCAGTTTCTTATTTATGCAAAGAATACCAAAACCGCGAAAACAGGTATCGCCGCCTCATAGGCTTTATCGCATGCTGCGATGTGTGACGTCGATTACAAATGCCTGGCCAGAGCGCTGGGAGTATTTGTGTGCGCGTCCGCCATGACGGCTTTCTACCCAGACACCCATGTTGTGCACGTTCTTCTCGACCGAAACACGTGGGGCAACCCCCACTTTTTTTTGTATGTGTAAGCTTCTTTTTCTTTTGTTTGCTCGTCGCGAAACAAATGTAGCACGCGCAACAAGAAGCTTCCTGACGGGTCGGAGTACGCGCGCGCGTGCTGACTTTCCGCGGCGGCGATGGGGAGCTCGGGAGGGGGGGTCGGGGGGGGGGGGGGGGGCGCGAACATTTTTGACGGGAGCGGGAAAAGAGGACGCAAATGGCCGAACCACCGCAGTTCGTTTCCAGGGGTATTCCTTAGCGCAGAGGTCACCGAAGGAACTGTAGCGAAGTACGATCACGGAACGATGCTCAAACCATCAAGGGCTTCATCACCGCGAGCTTAAACTGCTTAAAGCTGCCGGGCGAGACCATTGCGTGTTCGTGGAGACATGTTGGATTACAAACGGTGAGAGTTGTATGTAGGACGCGTTCTTTGCCATGGAAGGTACGTGGACAGCTCATGCACGTAGGGTCCACCAAGTTTTTCATTGTTGTCATTAAGCGGTTACCAGGGGGAGACTTCCCGCGTCCGGTGCTTGGTTAGTGCTGCGTGGGGATCCTTTGAAATTTGTTTTAGCATGTTCTTGAAAAGATGGAGGTTACGTAGTGCAAAGTTCGCCAGCGTAAACTATAGGGTCCACCAAGCAATCCTTTGTTCTGAGCTAGCTGCGCCCATGAAGGCAGGACAACCCGTATCTTGTATTAGGTTTCTTCTCCGAGTGGAGCCTGGGTGATTTACTGAGTATTTCCGTCTCTCCGTTGGGTTGCGTCAATAGTGGTGGCTCTGTAAAAATCCTGCAGGCATTTGTTTGAGAGCGTCGTGGGAGCAATGGAGACTCCCAATTGACTCATAGTTAGCATACGCGAGGTTCCCCAGCATGCCTTTGTTTAATCTAAGGTGTGCCCAAGGGCCAGACAGCCGATTTCGTATTGTAGCAAAGATCCGAGTTGAGCTTTTGGTTGTTTATTTGTGTGTGTTTTTTTTCTTTTGGGTGACAGTAAGTGGCGCCAGTAAACTCGCACGCATGTGTTGTTTCTTTGTTCTGGGAGCCTAACTGGTGGACCGATCGCACCAGCGCCCACATTCGCCTGAAGTGTTTTGAATTGTATGTGTTTATTTTTTCTTGTATTTCATGCTCGTCTTGAAAGACCATCAGTAACTTCTTTGCCTCTTTAATTGAACCTCACTCCGCCTAAACTTACTCTAGTTCCCACAACCTCGTCGCCTTGAAGCACGTGCCCATGCACGGACCGACCGACCAAACAAATAAATAGCAGTCGCCGCGCTCCCTAGCTATATTAGCGGGTAAGGGTATCGCGAAACTGGGTTGCTGGAGCTTCTCTAACCAGTCACGTGAAACAAAGAGGAATGGTAGTGCGTGTGAATGGGAAATAAATATCTGCGGGAACTCCTGCTGATTGTATGAGGCGACCTAGTGCACAAATGAGCAGGTTCTTTGACCACAACTGCGGGTAAGAATTTTTAGTTTAGATTTCACCACCACTATCTTGTGCAGTTGTGAGGACTATTACAGGACTCATGTGAATGAACGAGAGAGCCATTGCCACTTCTCACTGCCCGTATTTACATACGACAACGAGCGACAAAATTCTCAGAATAATGGGGCATTTGGCTAAGCGACGTGTCTGGCTGGGAAATCGCGCGAGAAGTTTCGTCTGCCTTTCCCCAGGCGGCAGCACTTCCCTTGCTTGAATCGTCTTCAACGACCTCGTAGGCGGTCTCCAGGATATGGGCACGGCCGCGATATCCAGCGGCCGTGATATGGGTTTGGTAGTTTGTGTTGTGTAAAAATGGGGCTCCGAAATGGAAATAAGTGGATGAGAAAAGAAAATGAGAACGTTTATTATTTATTTTTAAATAAACAAAGCACCGTTTTAAATTTAAAAAATCTAAGGCAACTTGAAAGTGTGTATCTTCCAGTTGAAACATAGCGTCATTCGACCTTTCGTGCCCACTCCGGCTGCAAGAAAGGCGCCTTCAAATTATAGTTAATGCATTAGTAACTTCTAACTGAGAAACCACTTATTTCATGGCTCTCTCGGCTTTGTTTCGACGGTAAATGCTGCTTTGTTTGTTTAGAAATAAGCAATTGACGTCGTCAATTTTCCTGTCACTTCTCTAGTTGTCATTTCTGGCCTAACGATGTCTTCTTTGCTGAAAAAAAAATAATTTTGGCTGGCTTTTCTCTCTTCCGTCCTGTATTTTTAGTGACGTTAAAGAGCACGTCGCAAAGCGCACAGCGCAAGCCGGGGCTCTATCCTTGACTTTACTCCTTCGTCGCCATCATTCTGGAAGCCGCTGCTGATTGGCTTTCGCGTTCGTCACAAAGATTAAAAGCAAACAGGAAGGGTCTTTTCGAAGCCATCCAGGTATGACAGCACCACCGGATGGTCATCAAGACCCCGCAACAGGGCACCCCTAGCCAAGGTTCCCATGAGGTACTGCCGCCTGGGAGAAAGCGCAGAAAAACTGCGCGCAGTTGTCCATAAAAAAAAAAAGTTAACGGCCGTCTCGTCCGGGCAGCGTAGCCGATTGCGCTACTAATTTCTGGTTGTTTTCCCTGTTGTCTTTTGAATGCACCTTTTGAGTGCGCTTGTACTGCAAGACTAAAAAATTCAACGAAATTGAAACTGAAACGAAACCTACCGCCTGTCGGGAGACGTCCTACCTTATAATGTTTTTCATGTCTTTTAAAGTCCACGGGTGGAGGAACAATTCCAAATACACTTATTTTACATTCACATGTCCTTGCTGCCTCAGTGTCCGCTTCAGAAAAACGCTTACAAAACCTCTTCTACCAATCCCGTTTCACTGTTCACAATAGGTATAATATCACACATCGTATTTCGAATGTACGGGGTGACGATACCCATTTTCATCCTGTTGGCATATTCTGCGTAAATTAACACCTACCACAGCTGCGAAAGGTATATATGCATTGACGACACTTAAAAAGATCGACATAAGCCATCTTACACTCTAGTACAGTGGAGTAGCCAGAATTTTTTTTTTTTTTTTGGTGGAGGGGGGGGGGGGGTGTTATAAGCCGCCGCATTCTCAGATAATGAATGGCAGCATACCATTGTCCCTGAAGAAGAAAGTGTATAACAGCTGCATCTTACCGGTGCTCACCCACGGGGCAGAAACTTGGAGGCTCACTAAGAGGGTTCAACTTAAATTGGGGACGACTCAGCGAGCTGTGGAACGGAAGATGATATGTGTAACATTAGGGTACAAGAAAAGAGCGGAGTGGGCAGGGAACAAACGCGTGGTAAGGACATATTAGTAGAAATTAAGAAGAAGAAATGGACGTGGGCAGGGCATGCAATGCGAAAGCAAGACAACCGTTGGTCATTAAGGGTAACAGAGTGGATTCCTTGAGAAGGCAAGCGTGGCAGGGGGCGGCAGAATGTTAGATGGGCAGATGAGATCAAGAAGTTTGCGGGGATAAATTGGTCGCAGTTAGCACAGGACCGGGATAATTGGAGATTAATGGGAGTGGCCTTTGCCCTGCAGTGGGCGTAGATAGGCCGATGATGATGATGATGATGATGATGATGATGATGATGATGATGATGAGCCACCGGCAAAAAAGGAAATCCTAGAAGGAAAGATAGCTTCAGCACGAACATCATTTCATTTTCATTTGCTTATCTAATTTTCTTAATTTGTTTCGAAATATTGTCACAAGACCATGATGGCGGAACAATATTAATATTCCGACGCGGTGTGCGAACAGCGTGGACGAAAAAAAGGCCCAAATATGGAGGTTACGAAGGGGGGAATGCAGCACTCAGAAAGTTTCGGTGGGTGTTCTGGCACCGAACCCCCCCTTGCTAGGCCCCTGCTTTAGTATCTCTTTAAGGGTTGGAATGCTTCTTCTGTCACTCAAAAAGGTACGGGTATGAGTATTCCTGGAAGTAATATTCGATAGCCACTACGCCTGTACAGAAAGTTTGTGCTCCTCAACCTTCACTTAGTACCCCAAATATCATCTCCGCTACCTCTTGTCTGCTTCGGGTTTCAGTCTGACGTATTGAAATGGAGCCACGTCGTCTTCGCTTTCCAAAGAGAACCGCTATATCCGGCCTATCCACCCCACATGCGGGATAAGCTGCCAACATTGCGACCCGCGGGCGTTCCTTCCTGGCTGCCCGACTTTTCCGATGACAAGGACCAAAAAAAGAAGGGGCGCAAATAAAGTCCTATAACGAAATACCGAAAGCTCCGTCGCCAACCGACGAAAACGGAAATAAAAGAAATCAGAAAGAACGGCACGAAGAGAAAAGGGAAAGGCGTGGCGTGCACTGGACGCACCACATAGTGCCAGACTACCTGTTCACGACAGCTGCCGTCTCACGAAAGGGCCGCTGCGAGTGCGAGAGAAGAGGGGCACGAGAGCGGCTGCAGGCGAGTAGAGCGCGTGTCGCAAGGTGTCCCAGATCGATCCTCGCTGCGACGCGTCGAAAGATTCCGCTACATCATTTGGGCTAACGTATATCGATACCTCATTTGTGTGCAGACATCGATAACTGTTTCTCATGCGGTGCCGAACAAGACTAGCAGGAATAATACAGAATGACGACGTGACAGAGATCGATCGAGAAGCGCGACACTCGAAACGTTACGTGCCCCCAGCCGCCTAGGCTTCTCCGCTGGTTGCCATAGCCGCGTCGGCCTATTGCTTTTTTCCCCTCTCGTTTTAAGCACCACTCTCTGTCCGAGCGGTCGCCTTTTCTCTTTTCTGGTTCCTTCATGCTGCCGATGAGTGCACTTCAGAAGCGTCGAAAGTAATACATGTGGTTGCTTGTTTCGCTGGGCGTGCTCGCTTTGTGTATATGTGGTAGATTATATCCTTTGCATACAACCACGGGGCACCAATATTCTCAAGTGCCACCACCAACAGCTTGCTTTATCATAACTGATGATTTATATTTGGTTTGATCCGGGAATTAACTGATGTATAAATATCATAGTTTGCTCTGGGATATAACTAGGTGGCGGGTACGGAATGCGCATAAAAGAAGCCCACGTTCCAGTTAGATTTCGAGGATTCGGGCATAAATATCTAAACAAAACAAAATACGGAGCCTTATTCGGTAATGCTGCTTATTCATCTTTGCTGCACTCCGACAGTGACAGCTTGAGAGTGGGCTGTGAATAAGGGTACTTACAAGGACCCTTTCGGGAAGATTTGTGCGGAGAGACCGGGGCTGGAAGCCCCAAATCCACTGCTGGGGACGGAATGGAATCGTGTACCCCGTAGGTGTTGGTGTATGCGTGCGGCAGGAAGTGTCTGGCAGTCCCGTAACAGATGGTTCCTGACATATTCAGGATCAGGAAGCACACGAAAGGGGCGTGTGACACCAAACAGAGCATGCAATCGGGAAGGTCACGCTGGAGTCACTGCTTGCTGAGGATAAGATACCTCCAACTCGAAGCCTCCGCGGCAAGCCTCTTACAAACGATTGGGCCCACCGTGGAGGTCAGTACCCCGCTGCGGGAACGCAACACGCATAGCATTGAGGTCCTTGTTCAACAGCGTTTCTTGTAGGGTTTACACCGGACGTAGGAAGAGTGGCTGCCGGAAATTTATCCCATGGCTTACCTTATACGCCGCTATTTCTGTTGGGAGTATAATCCGACGGATCCACTAAACCCGGGAAGGGCATGGGTACGAGTCCAAGGTAGTATGTGCGCTTGGAGATTGCGGATCCTGTTGGGAGTATAATCTGACAGATCCACTAAACCCGGGAAGGGCATGGGTACGAGTCCAAGGTAGTATGTGCGCTTGTAGATTGCGGATGTTACACGCGACGCGGCGTAACTTGCGTATCGCTGTCGTTAAATCTGCAAATGCAGAGCTCGAGGTCACTTCAGAAGTAAGTGCCGCCGCAAGCGCCTGGAGACTGTCTCCAGTGCAGTTCCGCCTGCCAAGTTAGCAGCGGAAGGAGGATAAAAGCATTCGCAGTCTTGGTTTAGGGTAGCCTGGAAGCGACACATCAAAGCTGTAGTTAATTAGGGCACGGTCATGCGCTCCAACGTCCCCGAAAGGTGTGCTATTCGGGGTGGACATATGCGTGGACATGAAGTGTGGAAAGAGGCTTGGCGTCCATCACCTAACAGAGGATAGGCGGTTTAGCGGCATACAAGGTTCGCAGGTGAAGCGTCTGCCCGATTTCTTGGTGAACATATCCAAGCCTCTGAGCTGCTGATTCAGAAGCCATGACCTGATTCAGATTCAGACACGAATACTGTGAATAATGAAAATGGCGAGCCTATTCTTCCATTCGGCTGCAGTGCGATGGAGGAACCCGAGGCAACGGCGACTCCAAGCGCTGGCCACAGGTATAGTACAGCATTTCCCTCTTCCAGGAAGTGTAACTCGCACAATTGCTCCATCTTAGTCGGCAACGCTGGGCACTTGGCTTGTTGTGATAGATCTGGATGCACTGTCCACACCGTGATGTCATCCGTGTACATGATAAAATAGAGATCGAGGCAAGGGGCCAGGCGAGCAACATGACAATACCAAAAAGAAGCAGTGGAAGAACGTACAATTGCGTGCTTTACCGTCGCATTTCATGCTGCACTGACCAATTTACACTTCAGAATGACTTGTCAACCATACAGAAATGGTGTTCGCGACGGCTAATGCAGCTTAATACAACCAAATGTAACTTCATGCACGTTTTGCGCAAGAGCACTAACTTTTCCTTCCAGTACTCTGTGAACTTCCAACCCTTAACCCAGGGCGACTCGTATCGTTATCTTGGCGTAATAATATCAAGTAAACTAACATGGTCTGATCACATAGAACAACTCGTCGTCACTTCAGCAAAATCACTTGGCTACATGAAAAGATCCCTTACCTCCTGCCCGCCGCAAATCCCAAATCTAGCTCACGAAACCTTCACGCGTACTAAACTTGAATATCCGTCTGCTATTTGGAACCCTAATCAAAATTACCTAATTAACGCATTAGAAAGAATTCAAAATCGCGATGCCAGATTTATTACCTCACAATACAGTCATCGCTTAAGTAATAGCACTATTAAACTATCACTCAACCCCCCCCCCCTACAGCCCTTGAGGAATGGAATAACCTGCCCGAATCCATATTCAACGAGAAAAACCCCTTAAAGTGTAAACAGCTAATTACTGATCATTTGATTTGTTAGTAAATTTACAATTGTTGCCGTTTTCTTCCATGTATATTTATTTCCTTCTGTTAACACTGTTTTTACCCTCTAGTTCACTCACGATTATGCTTTGCACCATTAACAATCACGCATCTGTTGAATTGTGGGGAGGAGGAGGAATGCCTTTAATGATGAGGAGAAGTCAGCCTGGCAGCGAGCTTGGCTTGCTATTCCACATGAACATGAGAGGTGGGAAAGTGAAAGGAAGCGGACACAAAAACTCATACAGACACTACAAACACAAATAAGAACACAGAAACTGACAGACGCAGGATCGCGCACACAGCACACGCACAGTGATAAAGTAAAGGCAAACGTTCACAGGGTTTTGTTCAGGCCGGAGTCACGGAGAAATGACACCAAGGCCCGTGTGCTCCGTGTTGCCGCGGCAGTTGACTGCCACGGGCCAATGGCGTCGCAAAGTTTCAGTGGTGCATCAGCACGCAGTCCCAAAGTCGTCTTCAAGGTTAGCCACCGGGTGTCGTAACGGGGACACACACATATTACATGTTCTATGTCCTCACGAACACTGCATACGTGACAGTGAGGGGAGGCAACTCGGCGCATCTTGTACAAGTAGTCGCCGGTAGAAGCGACGTTGAGGCGAATGCGTTGAACAACTGCTTCGTCGTGCTCTCCAGGCCGCACGGCATTCGGAAACTGCCGGCGGGATCAATTCTGTACAACGGCTCATAATTTGATCCATCCGTCCATATTGAGAGTTGTAACTGCCGCGCCACGGAGTACGCAAGTGTCGCGGCTACTTGTCGAGAGAAAGGAATCGAGATGATGACACTAGATTGGGTGTGGGCCGCGCAAGCTGTTTCGTTGGCCACCACATTCCCATTCACCCCACAATGGCCAGGTAGCCAGTGTGACACTACCTCGTGAAGCAAGCTGGCAGCCTGTGTATGCAGTGTGTGTATTTCGTGGGCCAGTTGTTCGCGCGGAAATGGTGCCAGTTGTTAAAGCGCCGCTTGTGAATCTCTGAAAATCACCCACACAGAAGGTTCTCGCACAATAATGTACTGCAAAGCGGAGCGCAAGGCAGAAAGTTCTGAGATTGCCGATGTTGTTTTGTGGCTTAACCTGGCCGCCATTGTAGTCCGCGTCGATGGAGCCCAGATTCCAATGGCAGATGAAGTGGCCGTTACCGATGCATCGGTGTAGATATGCTTGTGATTACGGTAGCAATTCCACATGTGCTCTAGAGTGAAGTTCTTTAGAGCTGGAATTGCCAACCTTGACTTATTGCTGATGCCCGGTACTCTGGTGACAATTCGCCAGGAGGAGTACATCCAGGGCGGGAGATCAAACGGCACAGGGTACTTCTGACACAAGGGTGGTAGAAGGTCTTGCACCTCTAGGGCGGAGCTAGAGCTCAGCGGATGTCCATGGGTCCTAGACGCCAGCCGCAAATGTAGGCGAAGTTGTTCCTCTTTGATCAATACACTGGGTAAGAAGTGCCTTGACTCTCGTATGGTCCCCAGCGTAGAAGTTGTCTTCGGAAGGCCAAGACAAAACCGCAGCGCTCGGGCCTGCATACTTTCTAACAGCCTTGTGTTGGCCTTGAAAAGAGGGCCGAGTGCTGGGAGGCTGTATCGGAGCAGTCCTTCGCAGAGTGCTGTGTAGATGTAGGTGGGGCCCAATAGAACATCCTCGTGAGCGGCTGGTCAGCATGCGTAACACCTGAGCAAAGGAGCCCAGCTTCTCCTTCAGGAGACGAACGTGAGGGGACCACGTCAGCGACCTGTTAAGTGTTACGCCCAGGAATCGGTGAGAGCCCACGATAGGTATAGCCACCCCTGCCGCTGAAAGATAATACCGGGAGACATCACGCCTGCTGAAGGCTATTGCCGCACGTTTTCTAGCCGAGATTTCGAGGCCGCGTCTGGTCAAAAAGTCCACTATTGAGATGATGGCTTTTTTAAGGCGAGCTCGTAAAACTCGCCTATTTCGGCCAGGGCTCCAGATACAGATATCATCGGCATAGAGCGATATTTCAACAGTGTGAGGCATGCACTTCTCAATTCCAATGAGCCTGATATTAAATAGGGTTGGGCTTAAAATGCCGCCCTGTGGCACACCTCGCGTGACATTGTGAGAGGCTGTTTCTCCGTCCTTCGTGGGCATAAAGACAGATCTGTCAGACAGATAATCAGATATCCACGCATACATGTAACCTCCGATGCCTACCGACTCTAATGCAGATCTTATTGCCTCATGTGCCACACAGTCAAACTCTGCTTTAATGTCGATGAACACTGCTAAGGTGATGCGACGCTGTGCTTTTGCACTCTTTATGTCATTGACAAGGGCAAGCACGTTGTCGATGCTGCTGCGAAACTGTCTGAATCAGTCATCTGTGGGGCATACATGTTCAGCTTTGTTAAGTCCGAGTCTAGGCATCCAAGGACCATTTTCTCCATCAGCTTCCCCACACAGCTCAGGAGTGCAATGGCCCGGCAAGATTCAATTTCCCTGGGGATTTTGCCGGGTTTGAGTACAGGAACAAGGCGACCGCGTTTCCATCCGGGTTCGAGGCTACCCGTTTCCCAGCTGTGTTGTATGTGCCGAGAAGGAAGCGCTTAGCTTTGTCTCCATGGTGCGACAAAGCTGCATAGCTGATGCCATCTGAACCCGGGGCAGAAGCCTTGATTACGGAAGACAAGGCAGCAAGCGGTTCTGCCATTGTGAGTGACTTGTCAATAACGGTCAAATTTGTAGAGGGCAGAGAGACAGCTGTCAGGCTGGCAGGTAAGATTGGAGCCGACAAGGCTGTGACCTTGGCGCAAAAATCTTCAGCGACGTCTAGATCACGGCGGTTCTGTCGCAAAGCGATAGAGTAGAAAGGGTGCGGAGCACTAGGCGGTGCCCGTAGGCTACGCACTAAGCTCCAAATCCTCGTGAGAGGATTTCGCGCGTCTAGTTTTGAGCAGAAAGACTGCCATTCCCGCTGAGCCAATTTCTTCATATGTCGCTGTACGCGCCTCTGTGCGCGTCTAGCGGCTTGTATACCTTTGGATCTTCGTGTTTTCCGAGCACACCTTTCAGCCCTGCAGCGCACCACGTGGAGCCTTTGATACTCCGCATCGGACACAGAGAACCTCGAGGGTAGACGGAAAAACTTCATACAGGAACCTTTCGCCCGTGTCATGGCGTCGATTAGGTCGCTGTACGATTCCAAATTCCCATCGAGTTCCTCAATAAGAGCAGAATATAGAGATAAGTCCGGGCAATGAATTTGTCGATTGAATGGCCCTCCGCATAGACCATCAAGTAAGATATATGTTGGCAGGTGACCGCTTCCATGTGACTCGATCTCGACGTACCAACGGGCCCTACATGACAGTCAGAGGGAAACCATGGTGACATCCAGTGTGCTCAATACTGCGCCCCGGCTAGACGTGGGTTCACCGGTATTAATCACAGTCAAACCGTTACGACAAGCCACGTCGAAAAGGCGCCTGTGTCTCACTGTGGTCTTAATGCTGCCCCAGGAGGGATGGTGCGCGTTAAAATTTCCAGTTAACACGTGCGTTGCCGGTGTCGAGCATACGATGTGCTGGAGACGATCCCCGTTAAATGCAGCATCAGGTGGAAAGTACGCCGCGATAAGGGTAAACTGCTGCGCATAACTTTTAATAGTCGCTGTGACATATTCGTTTGTGTCATGTGGAGGCAAGGTATGCTCCATGTACGTCAGGTCGTTCCTGATAGCGAGCAGAACTCTTGAGAGCGCCTCACCAGTTCTAGACTGTAGAACAGCGTAGCCAGAGAGACGAATGTTTGCGCGTAACTGACTCTGATATTGCGATGATTGGAAAGCAGTGCTGCTGTATGAACCGTCGGAAGTCTGGAAGGCGGCTCCGAAGACCGCAAACGTTCCATTGAAACACAGTGGCCTTGTTCCGTATCTCCGGAGTTTTTGGCGCCACAGCTCCTTTCGCCATTGCGGAGAAGCAATACAAGGTAAATTATTGTGTCTATGCCCTTGGCCAGTGGAGATGAGAGCGGAGCCAGGAAAACTGTAATGGCCTCCACAACTGAAACGATGAGCGTACAAATGTTCCCAGAGTTTTGGTGAACACGGCGCCTGGGCCTGTTGTGGTTTGCCTGCTGGCCGGAAGACCCCGCTAGCGCTGTCACACTCGACGACGCAGATGCAGGTGCTGTCACTTTTGATGAAGCAGCTGCAGGTGCAGGCAGTGACTATGTCGTCTCCATGGATGCAGACTCGGATGACGGCGTGGGTGTCGCTGCAGCGGGCGCCGCAGGTTTCACGGGTCCGCAAGCAGGTAGGGCGGGAAGTCATCGTCGAAGCTTGCATCTAAAGTGTTGGAGAGTGGCGCTTGCCTTTTGGCGGCATTCCGGGTTTATGAAGAGGACTTTTAGATGCGAAGCATCTCATGGTCGGGGCTATGTCCCTTTCTTGTTGTTGTTGCGCTGTCCACACCCCCACTGCGCATGCTCGGCTTACTGAACGCCCTGTGGTGTCTTACCCTTTAATGGCTCTTGGAGCGACAGTGTTGCCGATGTCTTTCTGGGCCCGTACGAGACGAGCAGGCTTCCCCTTTAAGGGCTCCCGGAGCGACAGTGTTGCCGGTGTCTTCCTGGGCCGGCACGAGACGAGCACGCTTCAGGCGCCTTCGACATTTCATCGTCGTCGGCAGTGACGTCCGTCGGCGAGTCTCGGCGGGCCGTGATTACAAGTAGCCCACAACCATCCGGGGAACGTGCATCTACCTCATCTTCAGCAACTGTAGGGTTCATCCACCACAACAGCCCTTGACTTTACATTTCACAGACCATAATGCGGTAATAATCAAAGCGGAACGCCAACCACAGCTCGACGTCACCTACGTTGAATATAATGATGATAATGCCTAAATAAAGACAAACTCATACCGCCTACAACGTCTCTCTCTCTCTTTAATGCCTCTCCACTCTAACACCCCCCTTCCCCTCCAATAAAATTAAACCATCTTCCCGTAGGGGAACCCTGAGTAGTATGCGAAACAGCCATGGGGTCAACGCAATTTCCCATTTCGTAGTTCTGGTAAGTGAAAAGTGTGGTAATTACCATGGAAACCAAAAGGTAAATATAACAGTAGCTACGTACCTCAACCTAACGGAAACCACGAACTAAAAACTAATGGGCCCTTGAATCGACCCCATGGCTGCTTCGCATACAACTCAGGGTTCCCCTACGGGAAGATGGTGTAATTTTTTTTCCAAGCAGCACCTTTCCGCCGCTGCTCATGCATGGTCGCTGACTTGTAGTCAATGTTTTTGTCACCCTTCAGTTTGTGACAGTCCTTCTCTTTCCGAAGGACTGGACAGAGGGCAAACGTCGACTCGTGACTGTTCCCACAGTTGGGGCACCGAAGATTATCAGCGTCACACGCAGAACTTTCGTGACTGCCACCGCACCGAGCACAGCGTCTCGGAAGTCTACACATGGTTGCCACGTGGCCAAAACGCTGGCACTTGGTACCATTGCCTGGGTGTCTCAACATAAGTATATACGCGGTAACGTGTGTAGCCTAGGAAAACGTGTTCAGGCGCTGTTTCAGTGGCAAACACAATCCGCACGCTCTTGCATAACTTGCCTAGACAGCGCACAGATTTGACCGGTGTCTTCTGACGCAGAGCTACGAGGATTTCAGGGTCAGACAGATCAATTGGAACATCCCTGACCCGCACTCACTCGAGCGAGGATCGTACGCCTGGACGGGGATGCCCTGAATGGTTTTTATTTTCAGGAGACGTGCAGTAGCGTCAGCGTTGCGCGTGTCCACTGCTAGAAGGTTCAGCTGATAATTTGGCTTTACTTGAAGAACTCCATCTGGAGCCATAGACTCAAGGCCACTTTTCAGAGCGAGCGGGTTGAAACGGGTAATGACGCTCTCCACCTTTGTGGGTTTGAGAATTACTACGCGCCCATGCTTCGGAAATTTAATGATAAGCTGGCAGCTGAGAGTCAGATGCCGTCTCTTAGAGCCACGTCGCCGTTTTGGAGGCATCACGGTCTGAAAATTTTTTTGTTCGTCCGTGGTCCTCGATTTTTCTTCAGCATAGATAATTGGGGCAGAGGTTGCGTCTGTGCTGTCTGAGAAAGCATCCTCAACGTCCGGCAGCGGTTGATCAGACGGGCAAGGAGATGAGAGGGGACTTGCCTGACCAGCTAGTATCGGCGACGATTCCTAATAGGAGGCGTTAGGAGCGTCTCCAGAGGCCGTCGCGGAGGTTGCCTGATGAGATGGGTTCATCTCCAAATGACCGGTAGCAGCCCCTACAGCGGGGGCAAGAGAGGTGAAATCCAGACGTGGCACCAGGCAGCATACCAGGAGGCGAGCCCGGCGGGGCTGCGGCCGCCGCAGGAAGCATGTCCTTGGCTGATGTGACGTACTAAATTCGACACACAAAACGTCAAAGTTTATTTAAAATAAACTGCAAGGAGAGGCAAGCGCAGCCGGCGGAACGCGTCTCTTCGCATTTGCCGCCCCCTTATGTAATACCCCGCGAAGGGCCTTTAAGGGTTCAATAAATGATAATCATGATAATGATAAACATTTCCCTTATATATAGTCGGACTATACACTGAAGATTTACAGCGTAACAATACTTATCATGTACAGCGCAGAGTACCCAAATGGAGACAACGCCTTATGCTTAGTTGACTTGAAAACGGCGCAAGTGCAATCTGCCTCGTGAAGGGCTGCTGTTTTCTACTGTGCGTGTGGCCTTTTCGTCCATTGGGAGATTTTACGTTCAAGCGGCCTTTCCATCGCTACCGTACAATTTTCCCACAACAAAGTGAGATGAAGATAATGTCTAATAAGATGTAACTTAAGGTCATTGCGCTCTCGTTCGTCTAAACTCTGAATAAAATATTCCCTCGAGAATGCCTTTAGTACCGTGTGTAACAGCGAGTGAAGTGATTCCCTTTGTGCTAAGAATACGAGAGGCGCAAAGAAGCCCGCACGTCATGACAGAAGAAAAGGCGAGGCTGCAACAGAACGGATATCGACCTCGGAAAATGGCGCTTTTCCTCCGACCGAGATAAATAGACGCCGTGCGCAGATGAAACAGGGCGACCCTTGAGGGTTTGCCTTTATCTGTGGTAGTCATTTCCTGCTCCTTTCTTGTCGTTTCCGCCGTAACCCGAGAAAAATAGCTTTGTGGTATTTTCCCTTAGATACGAATCAATTTCCCCTCCCCGCTCAGACAGCCGATACCAAAAAAAGGGGGGCGAACTCGTTTGTTTCCCAACTACAACATTGAACAAGCTAAAACAACAGAAGCTTGGCAGGATTACGTTTCCCTTTTATTTGTTGATGAAGATTACATGTTGGTTTCTGGAGTTTCGAGCAGCAATGTGTTTTTTCATTGCTCTCTTTTTCAGCGCCATAAAATTGATACTCAGCTAATTGATAACGGCCATCGTGCGTTTATTTTTGCATGTAACAGGTGGCGCCGTCGTTCCAAGATAAGCTTTCACGTCAAAATTGGGCGCCATTTTCCCATGGGCTAAAATGGTTTTTATTTATTTTCAGAATAAATAGGTAAGTACCGTCGTTGTTCCCGGTGTCAAACACAATAGACTACAAAATGCGACTTCCGTGTGAAGTTCGAGCGCGCACGGGGCAGCAGTTCGCTCAGGAAATTTTTTTAAAGTGTTTCATTTACTGATGTAACACCCTGCACATTATTTGTATCCGTTTGAAAAGGATTGGGCAGATTTAGGGTGCAGGTCAGCACATTTGGGATTGGTTAAACACACCGAATTAAAAGAGTGAAAAACTGGAAGCTTGGTAATTGTTCTTAATCTTTCTAGGAGAGTGCTGAAGCGAGTCACAAAGCAATGGACGGCCGTTGGGTGGCCTGGAACTTACGCGAGGAATTGGCTTCACCGCGGGGCTGTGAACCTACGGCTCGCGTCGGAAAACATTAACGAAGAAGAGGGGGTATTTTGCTGCATTAAGGACGCATTAATTTAATTTTGCAACACTTGAGATTTATCATGACTGGGCGTTATTAATTGTTGCCGATTTACCAATGCGTTGAGCGCGTTGTACTTATGTGAAATCGGGACGAGGTTCGAACTGATTACCAGACGCTGACAGAAAATAAACGCATCGGTCGTCTCCGTCGCCCAGTCCCTCGTAAGGCCACGGCACAGGTCTTTGGTCTTCATTGCACAGACACCGACGCAATCATTGCGTATGTAGATGCCAGCGCTAAAAATGGCATGGTACACACCGCACTGGTTTGTCCCCAGCTACCGGAGGTTGACCAAACCTGTTCATATGCCGCCAATCCACAGCCACCCGTGTATATTACTGAATTAGCTGCAATACATGGTGGACTGGTCTCATTACTACCTTTTGTCAGGGCGGGGCCGTACTCACGACTAATCATCCGGACTGACTGTACGCAAGCCATACATGACATTCATCGCGTGGCACAATCGACATCCTTCTCAGATGCCATCCATCGCTTGGCAAGAAGCACGGCGCTGCGGATACGCATCGAATGGGTACCCCGTTCATCTGTGCCTGGCAATACGGAGGCAGACTCAGCTAGCCGCCCGAGCACCGTCATGCGGCCGCTACTACCTTTCCCCGAAGACGCTCGCGGGCACCTGGAACAACAAAAGGAAAATCTTTGGCGCACAACATGAGCACTCATACCACCGTGTGGTTCAAACCTCCCTGGCGACTTAACTCACCGAGAGGAGGTAGCGCTGCGGAGATTACGCGTTGGGGTGGCCCTTACGCCGTCCGTGACTGCCTCCTGGCCATCGCAATACCGCGGCCCATACGGATCCACCTGTCCATTCTGCACCACTGCCATTGGGGACGTGAATGTGCAGCACCTGCTCTGGGCCTGCCCGGGATTGCATCAAGTTCGCCTGCGGCACCTTCGTGCAACCGGTATTCACCGTGGCCGCCCTCCTGACCTGCAACGCTGGGTGCATGGACCGTGTCACCGACAACTCCTGAACTTTATAGTACACGAAACTAACTTGTTCGTGTTTCTGTAAGCGCCTACGTCTATTATGCCGCAGAGCAAAATTTCGAATAAAAAACAGAAAAAAAAACGTGAGCGCTCTTTCCTCAACTTCTTTCCATGTTTTTATTTTTTTTTATAGGTGGTTGCTTGCATGGATGCTTCAGATAACCATCGGCGTTTTTCGTCAGAATTCTAGAGGAATTGATTAACTATGCTGGGCGAAACTTGTTACTCTCTGGGGGAAGCTAAATTTAGGCGTAACCTAACATCTGTTGCCATTGAAAAGAGAGACGAGAGAATACGGTTACGCAGCTTCCTGGATACATTCCATCCGAGCGGGCAACAGGCCAAACCTCCGCTTACTCAAAAGTACCGCCGCGGTACATGCACCGTTCTATTTCCAAGCCCATCTCTTCCCTCAGCGTGTGCCCCTGAAATATTCGGGATCCAGTTTCTCCCCTAAGCAACGCGTGCAGACGGCACAGTTTTCAGGCGTTTTTGGTGTGCTTACGCCGATCGTTAATGAGTGAGGGTTGCGAAAGTAGTTCAACTAGTATGCAGCCCGTAGACTAAGGTAAATAACGTCGAATAATTCAATCCCCCGGAGGCATGCCCCACGAGATATGAAGCCGAGCTTGCATGCGCTCAGTGGATAGGTCTCACTCGCTTAGTATACCAGCGGAAGTTCATCCGGGATGAGACGCATCTGGCTTCTGAAAAGCGCGCCCTGTATTTTTTTTTTTTTTCAAATAGTACAGAACAAAACACATTGGCGGTTAATTGGCGCCTTACTTTCGCAGAGGTGACACGTATGGCAGTAAATCTTGTGCTACTATACTCTATAGTAACATCGGCCTGAAGGGTAAAAAAAGAATTGGTCAGCTTGATCACCGGGAATCAGACAAGGCGTGGGTCTATAAATGATAACCCATGCCGGCAGTGTTCGCCTGCTTGGTGTGTTAGTAGGCCATGTCACCAGGACGCCATCCTCGCAGCTTCTGCTGGCTGCGCCATAGAAACGCCTTTATTGTTATTTTTTGAGGCGGATGCGGTAAAGGGGCTAGAGGGCTGGTGGTTTATAAGACGTAGACGCCGTCAGCGACGCGGCTCCTGCAAATAGTGGGTGAGCGCCTTTTTTTTTTGTCTACTTATATCGCCTCTTTTTTCCATCACTTCCTCCCACACAGGGGGGGGGGGGGGGGGCGGAGGATATTAATGTTTTCTCTACAACCAATCCGCGCATATTTTTTTTAAAAAAAGAGACCGCTATCCTAAGTTGTGAACTTGTGTTTTTTACTCAAGAGGGCCCAGGATTTTTTTTTTTTGCGCTAAATAAAGTGCATAGATTTTACCACCAGTGGTAGTAACTGGAAATGTTGTTTACCTGTAAAGACCCTGTTTCCGTAAACACTGCTGCAGATTGGGGGTTTTCTGCCGTACTAGGCGGTCACGTAGCGCTACCTGCGAGTGAGTCATCGAACTAGGCGGTCACGTAGCGCCACCTGCGAGTGAGTCATCGAACTAGGCGGTCACTTACCACGACACACAAGGGATGGACAGACCCACGGCTATAGGAGCTTCGCCCCCCAAAAAAGCTCCCATACAGTCCGTACAGATGGTCAATCAGCGAAGCTGTAACGTGCGACCGGTGTTTATCCGTTCTTTACTCTTTACGATCCATTGACGCCTGCTTTTGCGCCCCAGCTGCAGCATCGGCACGGCGTAGAGAAGCTCGTTCCGGCTCCTCCTCGTGGCGTCGCCGATCGTACGCTGTTTGCTCCTCGAGAGCACGTATGGCACGTGGCCCACCTATTTCGAAGTAACGTGCAGCCGGTGTTTGCCACTGTCACGGTGACGCTGCTCCGCCACCGCCCCTGCTCGCCGTTATCGCTTCGCTGTGCTTCAGGCAGTAGCTCGCTGCGCGCGCTACCTGCTGCGAGAGAGACCCTTTATCGCTCCCTCCCCTTTACTTCCAACTCCCCTACAACTTTGTTTTCTCGCGCATACGCATTGGGTTGCACCGGAGCATTTTTCCGCGTGCACAGGACCGCTGGATTTTCCTTCCGTTTAGCCACATAAAGCTTCCCTTTAAAAAAGCGCTCAGTGATCGATGCCGGATTCTAATCTCTTCGTGTGGTTTTCAGAGGTCTCAGTGAGCGAAGGCGAATAAGAGTTGTTGAAAGTTTCTCGGGCTGCGAGACATGTACAGCCGGTAAAAGGCTTGTCTATAACACAGCGTTCGTACTCTCAGCCCTATCCTGCCCCACCGGAGCGGGATTTGAATAAAACTACTGCGGAATTCTGAAGTCTTAGCCCTTCGCTTTTGCATCCGACATGTTTGGAACGAGTATGTTTCGACAGTTTTCGGATGTAGCTGGTTGAAGTTGAAATCGCTGTTATAGACAAGCGTTTTACCGGCTGTACTGTGCGGTTTACTGTTAAAGTGAAACTGCGAGCGCGTGTCCGCTGCTCTCCGCGAAGCGCCGGCGCCGAGAAGTGGCGAGAACCGGAGACAGCCGGCACATGCGCACTGACCGCATGGGCGGGAAAAGCTGCTCTGTCGTCTAATACAGCGCTTCGCGGTGCCGCTCAGTACCCTTCGAGGTACTTCGAGTGCGAAATTCATATCGCAAGCTGAGCGGCGCAGCGGAGCGCCGTAGCAGACGACAGAGCGGCTTTTCCCGCCCATGCGGTCAGTGCGTATGTGCATGGCCGGACTGGAGCAGCGGCGAGCGCGCACTTTCATACGGCCTGCGCACCCAAGAAGGAACCAATACAGCAGATTCTTTACAGTGGGGGCGCTTCGAACCAACCCTCCGCCCTTCCAACCCGCCTTTCTGTTAGTCGACGCATCGCCTCTGGCCGAGCAGCTGTGTGTTTTTGACAGTGCGCTTCGCTGCCGGCGGGCCGCTCAGCCCGACCGGAGCGTGAATAGCAGAATCACGTTTAGCTAAGCGATAACCCTATCTCCCTCGACGGGAAATCATTCGCGTCACTGGTCGTGCCCTGTGCGTGTGCAAACCAAGACATCATCCGAAAGGAAAAATAAAAAATAAGAAATGATATTTCAGTCGCGGAAAGTGCCGTGTTTATTTGCCTGTCTCACCATTTTCATATAATACAGTCGCTGATAAGATATGAAGGCCTCGCATATTTTTCTTCATGTGCCCCGAGTTAAAATGTTTCTTTCAATTTTTTGATTAGGCGCTTCCGAGTGATAATGTTACGCTGTTTGACTCAATTAGACCGAAAATTCAGAAGGGGGAGGAGTCGCCTATTTTAATGACGCACAGGTAAATTTACACGGACAGGTATCGCGTGTAGCCACGGCAGGGCTAGAGCAGTGCGCGCGCGCCACCGCTCTACCTACCCCGCGCGTGCTGTAGGTCAACCGGCGAGGGTTAGGGTGCCTGGATGTTCCTCCTCGCCCGCCCCTCCGTGAAGGGTGGAGACATTCTTTGCAGGGTCCCTCGCCGCCTCGACCGGTTTTCGGAGCCACCGACCGCCATTACCATCCCCGCTACTGCGGCGGAACCGCCGAATTGTGCAGCGGCCGACGTGCTGTCACTGTGTGGCCGCGATTAGCGGCTCAAAATGCCTGGTTGCTGCGTGCCTCTGTGCACAAACCACTGCAGGAATGGTTGGCGAATGTTTCTGTGGTGGTATCTTGTGCAATATTTTTAATTGATCAAGTGAAGGTGCTGAACCAGACACGTACTTTTGGGATTTCATTGCATCATTTTGAGTATTATAACGAGATGTGGCTGTGTGTAGCAAACTGGGAGACTTGCTGTTGTAATCAGTTCCCCTTTCATGACTTCTCGCTTTGTTTGGTTGTGTTTGTTTGTTTTTAACTTTTTACCAATAGACCCTATGCAAAATGCGCCGCGCCATCTCACGTCGACTCCGGTAACTAGGTCCGCCATTTTGGTACGGTCGTTTGAAACCGAAACCAATTACAAAACATAGAAGGCGGGCATTGACCGCTCTTGGTGATGGACTACAATGCCGGAGCATTGCTTCGTGCCGCAGAGCACGCAATGCGGAAATACCGGTTCAAATGGAAAAAAGGTACCTGGAGTTCCACTCTTTTGAACGAACTTTGTGACGCGAACTGTGACGGCGCGAGCAACCTTAGTGACACGCTGGGCGCGGTGCGCTTGGAGCGAATATTTGTCGTTGGTTCGCTAAGCGCGGGGTTCCGTAGTCGCTGTCCGTATGAAAAATAGAGCTGCGTTGGAGTTCTGTTGTCCAACCTTTGTATTCTAAATGAAGCCTGAGCGTGCGCCGCCTATTCAGGCGACTGACAGCGGCGCTCGACCGGGAAAACAGTACCACACGTTGCCAAAATTAGGCTGTTTCGTTACTCGTCCCTGTGGCTCTGCGCCCGCTTCATTTCATTGTTAAAAGGTACCGCTTAGCCCCTACACGAGCCTTTATCTTACCTAGGGCTGTAAACAAACTTTTCCTGCCGCACTACGCCGTCACGGCGCGGTTGAAAATTTCCTCTGTGGCGGGCACGCACGGTATGGGAGTATGTTGTTGGTTTCGTTACGTTGCATTTAGCCGCGTGTCATTGCAGAAGTGGCGAACACTGTTTTATGATGATCTAACGGTGGAAAATTCGAGCTTTTGCACTTGGTTCCCGATTTGCCGGGCTCAAAGGTTTGTTGTTACGTCAAGTTAACTTGGTGCCCATTGTCATTCCAGCAACGATGCATTTACTGTCGAATATTTTGCGACCAAAATACACACTCACTCCTCCAGTTTGTCACAGGCTGCATGCATGCCTCCGACGTAATGATAGTGGTCATTGATGTAGGTAGCTGTAAGTTTTATTCAAAAAGAAAAAAAGAAAACGGCCACAGTTGCATCAGGCCGCCGCGCATCAGCTTGAGTGCTTTTGCGTGTTTTGTATCCACAGTGAAAATCCCAGTAAATTAAACTACTTCGCTGATTTATAGCGCGTGCAGTATAGCAAACTGTGGATATAAATGGAACAAACAGAAGCATTCGCGCACCCCTGCATGTTGCGGTCTAGTAAACACGACGTTGCCCAGCCTCTGCGTGCTCGCGAGATGACCACGGCGAAATGTGGCATGAATGCTTGCTGGTAGCTCATAGGTGACCCTTCAGGTGCCATGCCAGTCCTTGTTTCTGTCACTGGGGGAAGGGGGGGGGGGGGAGGGAGGAGGAGGAGCGGGAGGCCAGCACAACTGGGGCAAAAAACTCATTCCCAAGGCTACCAAGTTTTCTCCCAAGCGCCTGCACGGCACTTTGTTGCTGCTCGCATTGCTCCTGTACTCGACGTGCATCGAACAGACGCATTGGCAAGGGAAGGGAGGGGCCATTTTATCGCGGGCTTCTCCAGTCAATGTTTTGGACACTCGCTGGCTTGATGCCCTGCTGTCTCGGATGTCCCCACTGTTGTGGCAGCTCAGTGCACGCAAGCTCCGGTGGCGCCTCTTAAAACCTTCGGCTTGCAAGAGGGCGAGTAGGTGCACAGCAGCCAGGATGTGACTCCATGCTCCACTGCAACCCGCTGGGTACTCGCACGATGCCTCCCCAATCGCCCCACTGTCCGTCTCAAAGGTGAGGCACACAACATAGGGCCGGCCACTTTTCTTCTGGGAGCGAAAGCAGCTGCTGAGCGCATGGGTGAGGCCCAACCTGCAAGAACAGAGAGAATATCAGTAAATAACACTCAGAGAAGAACAGGACTAGTCCGCTACAGTTTATGGTAAAGGGACAGAGCAGAAAGAAGTGGCCACAAGGAACAGACTCAAAATGACCAGATTTTGTGTCTTGCTTAACAGGGCAATAATCTACACCTTAAACAGCAATGATGTCAAAATTGTTTGTCAAGTTCGAGCGTGCAAGTATCTCTGCATGCTTTGTTAATGCATTTTTCAAGAGAAGGAAGTTTAACATTTAAAAACCCCAGCGTGGGTAATGATACCAGTACCCGCATAATCGTGTTCGTCATAACTTAAGCAAGCAATAATATGATTATCTGGAACTCACTTCCAGAATCTTTCGAGATAAACGGGTAAACATTCGGGCTATACCGATGACCCATCGAATTAAAAAAAATCTTCTAGTTCAGTGAGTTCGAGCTAACGAGGTTTCACTGCATTATCTATTAGTGCACACCAAAAACATGCGCTTTAGAAACAAACACAACCACCCCACCGCCAAAAAAGGAGAAGAAAGACACACAAACAGATTTTTGCGCAGAACATGCGCAATGAATAATGAAAACACACAAAAAAAAGAAAATTCAAGGCGTATGTGCGCTTTTGTAGTTGACTTCGCCGCAAAGCACGATTGCTTTGCGACAAACGCGCGGGCGGACGACCGTCACGGAAAACGGCCGCAACCTTTCCGTAAACATCTTCACCAAAAATCATCCCGTAAATTCCATGTACACCATTTGAAAATACCTACTAATCCACCCACTAGCGGTACGGTCTGGCGATTGTCGCTCTCCTCTTTCAGGGTTACTGCAACAGGGTCGCCGCTACGCATTTGCGTGGTAAACAACGGTGAACAAAGTGCTCTACAAATGCTCATACCGGTTAACTCGCGTCAAGTAAAAACAAAGAAGGATTTACTTACTGTGAGTCGCACGTGTTTGTCCGCACCGATGAAGGCGAGCAATGCGCCTCGGTGGCTAGGCGGCATGCCCTGCTCCGCTGCCGCTCGGATGGGTCTTTGGCGCGGCACACCAAATGGTATGAGTCTTCAGACACAGTCGGCAGCGCAGGCAAGTCCTTCGTCCACAATCCGCGGTCGAGAGCCGGAAAACACCGTCCAGTTTGAGCCATACCGCGTTACCGTCACCTACTCTTCCACAGTAAACAATACGAGACTTCCCGATCGGCGCCCGTACCAATATGGCCGACGGTCTCGTTTACATCAGTGTTGCTAGATCATCAAGCAATTTCGCATAGGGTCTATTGATGTCCAATTCTTTTACTTTTAATTATTAATCGACTGTGAATCGATTTTTCTTTTTTCTGATAGTTTTCTTACAAGTTCCCCTCCTCCATTTTTGGAGGTAGGTCCACTAGAGCTGTGCACGGGCCCGGGCCGGCCCGAAAGCCCGAGCTCGGCCCGACCCGCGGGCCGGG
The DNA here is from genome assembly GCF_048455015.1 of Haemaphysalis longicornis. Lineage (NCBI taxonomy): Eukaryota > Metazoa > Arthropoda > Arachnida > Ixodida > Ixodidae > Haemaphysalis > Haemaphysalis longicornis. The sequence continues at coordinate 331,249,989 of NW_027526203.1, forward strand.
CTCGGGCCGGGTAGCACGCAATATTTCGGGCCCGGGCCGGACTCGGGCTTGAACCGAAAATTTTGTCGGGCCGGGCCGGTCCGATCCGGCCCGGGCAGTTCCTGAGACACGGCTATCCTGTGCAGCAAATTCTAAATTGTTGGCAAGAGAAAGTTTTTTTGTTGATATTTCAGGTAACGTGAAAACAAAAAAAAAGGAAGTGCTGATTCACTACCGCGCCGTTAAAAGACATGATAAAAAAACGATTGCACTTAGAAAGCCTTCACATCAATAAAAGAAACGTCTGGGTCCCACCAGCTTAGTTCGTGCTGCTGAGCACGAGGTCGCGGGTTCGATTCCCGGCCCCGGCGGCCGCTTTTCTGATAGAAGCGAAAAGCAGAAACGCCCGCGTGTACGAGATTTCGGCGCGCGTTAGATCCCCAGGTGGTCAAAATTAATCCGGAGCCCTCCACTACGGCGCGCCTCATCGCCTGCGTTGCGTCGGCGCGTTAAACCCTACAATCAATCAAATCATCAGCTTATTGGGAGAGAAGGGGCCAGGAAACGAGGACACTCCAGCCACCGACTACAACATGATTGTAGTTGCTCTCTCCTTTTCGAAAACAAACAGAACAAACGTGGCCTGGATTTTGCAGTGTGTGCAGAGTTTGAAGAACCAATTTTCTAAGCAGAGCCCATAATTATTTCGCGTAAGAATTTCTTTAGAGCCATGACTAAAGGCAAGAAAGAACTGAAGCGCAGATAAAATCATGCTGCCAACGTAACTAGAGGGAAAGACACAAAAATTAAACGGTGAAACCGGACGCATCGTCTGATCAAATTTCAGCAAGGAATGGAAGAACGCAAGGTGCAATATCTGTTGAAGAACTACAATAATAAAAAAAATCCCCTTACTCGGAATCATTTAAGGTATCCTCGGGTGTGCCTTGATTTCGAAGGCTGGCTACCGAAACACGGCTACCGAAAAAAAAAAAAAAAAGCTTCTAAGTGAGGATAAGTTGTACAAAGTTCGATCCAAGTTTAAAGGAAATTTAAATCTTAGACAGTCGTATTCGCTTTGTGCTTACGGTTTTTAGGTTAACAACAAACATCTTCAAGTTCATGTTAATATCCTGTCGGACTAGGGATGATATTTAACAACACTGGCGGGCTCGGGCCGGGCCCGGGCCGTGTCTCTATCGGGGCGGGTCGGGCCGGGCCTAGAAATTTCGGCCCATGCACAGCTCTAAGGTCCACCCCCTCACCCAAAATTAACTTCTGCATTCTGCGCCACTATTTACTGTACCTATTAAATGGCTTCGCCGATTAGGCATTTTTGTTCATTTACAAAGCGTTTACATTTGGTGCTTCTTGGCAGATTTTTCTTTTTTTTTTCTTTATGTGTTAACCGCGGTGCTTTAGATAAGCCTCTGCTATTTCGTTCATTCACTTTTAGCTTTCGTTTTCCCCTTGGAGAAATAACTACATACACTACTACAACAACTGAGTCCTCGCTTCGCCATTTGCGCATTATCTTGCATATACAAGGTATGCTTATTGCGGCTATGATTTTCGGCAAAGAAGGCTCATGATTAATATCAGTTAACTGCGAAATCAGACAGACCTAGTGGAAGAACAGGGCGATTCATGTAACATACCTCTCGCGCGAATTCTTTTCACAATACATTGCCGGTCGAACGCACTTATATAAGACGCAACTTTTTTCGCAGATGAGATTTAACACTAAAACTAACGATCAAGAAGCGAGCCTCATTGATGCTTTATTATGCGTGTTACATTTAAAAGTGTAGAGACATTGCGCTGACTTAAGTTTACAAACAAAAAAGTAGGAGACGCACGTATAGGCGGTGGGCACGGATGCGCCTCTGTGTGCCGTGTTTCTCCCGCTATTTCGTCTTGTCGACTTAGCTAGCGCAGTGTTTTCACTGTTAAGACGTACAAACAAGCCCACAAATAAGTTCTCCTTCCCTCTGGAAGCGGTTTGTGGCCACGGAATGCGTGTGCATATAAGAATCCGATAGGACATCCCCGTGCTTGCAGCGCGCTGCCCCAGCGGCGGGGTTAAACATGGCGGCTTCCGTAGCAGACGACGCAGTTGTCTCCACCCGTCACGGAGGGGCGGCGAGGAGGAACATTCAGGCACCCTAGCGAGGGTTGGTCCGCAGCGACACGAACTAGCGGCGGTCAAAGGTGGGAACTATACCCGAAGCGCAGGCCGTATGAAAGTGCGCGCCCGCCGCTCCTCCAGCCCGGCCGTGGTATGTGCCGGCTGTCTCCGGTTCTCGCCACTTCTCGGCGCCGGCGCTTCGCCGAGCTCAGTGGCCACGGGCTCGCCGTATACTTTTAAATGCAGAGCATTTCAGTAACTCACGATGTCACCCGCGTTGTCCCGTCGTAGTCCGCACCGTCGTTGTCCGCACCCCTCCCCCTACACTATATAAAAGAAAATACTATCCGGCGCCTGGTTTCGATCCCTCGACCCTGCGGGCGGAACGCAATGTACATGGTGCTCTACCCACTGCGCCACAAAGCCGACACAGAATGGGACGCTACGAACGCGCCTTATATCGTTGACTCATTCAAATTACTGCCGACGAGCGCTCTCTCGTCAGCAGTTGCCACAAGTGCAACAACATTAACGTAACGCAAACTACTTAACCTCGTGCGCCCCCGGAAATGCTCTGCATTTTATCGTGCCCCTCGAGAGGGGGATGTTTCAACTGTGGCCAAGTTGGTCATATGATGCGAATGTGCCCAAGTGGGCAATGAAACACCTTGGGCCGCCGGTGAATTCACCGGCGGCTGATCAACGCGCCCGAGAGGCAAACATCACCGGACCCGCCGCATTCAGAGTCGGAGTTCCGACCGGCGCGCCTGCGCCCTTTCTCGACATCGCCATTGCGGGGCGGAGTTTTAAGGCACTGCTGGACACAGGGGCAAGCACTTCACTGATAGGGGACGAGGTCGTTTCCAATCTCGAGTGCAAAGCAGCTCGGCTTCGCGCGCGGAAGTTGCTCCAGCTTGCGTGTGCTGATGTTACGTCAGGCGGTGACGTACGCCTCGTCGTGAGTTGGAGTCAGCGTGTACGGCGAATGCGTGTCGTCCACTTGCCCCTACTGACGGTCTCAGTCATTCTGGGGATATCGGCAACGCAGGCTATCGGGAGGGCCCATTTACGCCGCTAAAGCCGTTTGCCGAGGTTCCGCCCGCAGCGAGGTCGCTGTGTGAGCGCGTCGCCGAAACCTCCTGTGGAGAGCCGAAGACGACGAAGGCAGGACTAGGGGCAGGGGAAGAAGAGAAGGTTGAGGAACAGAATAAAAGGATGGTTCCCAAGTGAACAGCCTCGGATCATTACATTGGCGCAGCCGACAGGGTTCCAAAAACGGACACTATGTGGATTACTCTGCATGCCACGCGGAACTCATAAGGCCAGTTTTACTTCTCGTCATGCCAAGTCGACGACGAAGTGCCGTACGTCTTGCCCGAGTGCATCACAACACCACAACTGTGTGACTGGGTGGCAAAGAAGTCTGGCCAGACAACCGAGGACCTGACTACCCAGTCTTCTCTCAAGCTCAGGGTGAAGCTGTCCGAGTTCCAGGAATACTTCATGGAGCCAACCATGAGGGCGTCAGAGAACACGAACACGACACAGAATGTTAACGTTACCGCCATGGACCCAGGCCTTCTTCTGATTCTGCAAGAGCAACAACGGCAGGCAGAGAGGCAACAGCAGCTCATGGAGACCCTCATCGCTACGGTCCAAGTTCAACAAAGACAGCGCACAGAAATGGTGAAGCCGGATCGGTTTGACGGAGAGAGTTCAAGTCCTGAGGATTGGATTCGTTCCTATGAATACGCATCCGAGAAGAACTCCTGGCACGATGCTACCGACCGAGTGGAAAACCTGCGGCTGTTTTTGACGGGACTTGCAAAGAAGTGGTATGAGCTGCACTTCTCCACACACGCGTCAGACAGCTGGGACAGCTGGAAGGCAAGCTTTCTCGCAGCGTTCAAGGAAAACCCCGTGGAAAGGTGGGACCGTGCAATTTTCTATAAATACCGATCGGGCAAACCCTTGGAGGATTTTTACGAGAAAAGGCGCCTACTAAAAATGGCTGATTCTAATCTCCCGGAGTCTTCATCTGTGCCACTGATTATTCACGGGTTGCCTAAGGATCTTCAGAAGCAGGTGCAGCTTAAGTCCACAAAGACAATCGAGGAACTTTTGGAGTGCTTTCAAGGCTTGTGCATAGATGCTCCTCCGAGAATGCAGGGTACGCGACGTTTCAATTTCGAAACCGGGCAATCGTCACAGAGGTCTGGAACTTCCGAAGTGTCATCGGGTACACAAAGAAATTCGTACCGAGGACATGGTGTCATTAACCTTGCATCCCCCTGCAGTGACAATATAACCTCGGATGAGTCCTGTCAAGTCGAAGCACATAGTGACGATGAAGCAACCCAGAAAAAAAACTAATAAATGAGGGTGATCAGTCCCACCCGACGACAAAAATTGAGACTGTCTACTTCACCACATTAAATCTTCTTTTCATAACTTTGGGAGTTAACGGCACAGACGTCACAGCACTAGTTGATAGTGGCGCTTCCGTGTCCGTTATAAACAAGTCACTTGTGTCTGAAAAAGATATTCTTAACGGGAGACCAGTACAAATACAGGGCTTTGACGGAAGGAGACAACTTTACGATGAGTGGATAAAAGCCAAGGTGACGTACCAAGGTCAAAGGACCGAGATCGACGCCTTAGTTGTTAATGGGTGCGAATACCAATTTCTACTCTCAAGACCTGATATGAACAGACTTAAAATAAACCTATACTGGAATGATAATGTCTGCGTTGACATGGAGGCCTGCGGTTCCCTGAGCACAACAGACCGACTTGTTCGGTGTGAGGAGGACGTTCGCCTCAAGTTTCCAGAGCTCGTTTGCGTCGGTACTTACCCGCCAGCCACAACAAAATTCTCTGTTCCTTTCAAGCTTGCTGATGTAACACCCATTAGACGAAAGCCTTACAATATGTCCCGTGAAAGAAGACTTTGGCTAAAGAAAGAACTTCAGCACATGCTGGAAGCTGAAATATTACGCCCGCCAGTCTCCAAATTTGCTTCCCCCATTACATTAGAGTTAAAACAAGATGGCTCATTGCGTTTTTGCACAGATTACAGGATTCTAAACAGACAAACTGACCTTTTCCCATTTCAGATGCCACGAATAGACAACATCATTGAAGAGACGGGAGGCTGCCACGTCTTCTCTCGCATAGACTTGTGCAAGGGATTTTGGCAGATTCCTCTAGAAAAAGAGTACAAACAGTACACGGCTTTTGTCACACCCTTCGACGTGTACGAATACAACCGACTACCTTTCGCGTGGAAGAACAGCCCCGCCTGGTTTCAGAAGATGATGAATGGGGTGTTGAAACCATTTTGGGCCTATTTTGCAACGTTTATGTTGATTACATTATAGTGTACTCCAAGGATGATAGCTCACATGCGGAACATTTGACCACTGTCTTGACCGCCCTGAGTGCAGCCAAGCTGAAAGTCAATTTTAACCCTTTCGGCCCTGGCGTCGTCATTTGACGACACAACACATAATATCCTCTAGCGCCTTAACAACAAAACCAAAACTGCTAGTTTTCAGGCTGAGGGTTGTTCAAGGATGCCTCTTGCGATAGACACCAGCATTGTTGAGATTTCGCGAGGCTGGACGATATGAAAAAGACGAAGCTTCAGTGGACATAGGATATGACGACCGCGCGTGTAAGGAAACGAAAATTCCGGTTCGTCAAAATGTCTATAAATCTGTAAATACTTGGATTACCAGCTTTATATTTTTTCTGTAAGATCAGGGTATCATAGGCTTTCCGAAAAAATGAAAAAAAAAAACTTTTTTACAAAAAACAAATTTTTTACTTGCCTAATTACCTAATTAATTAACGTGCCTGTAAATTAATAAATACTTGCACTATTAGCGTTATTTTTCATTTCTGTGCTTCTGATGTTCAAAGCTACACGAAAAAATGCATAAAAACAATTAGCACTTGAAATAAAAAATCCAGGGCTGAAAGGGTTAAGAAAAGTGAGTTCTTTAAGCCGAAAATCACATTTCTCGGGCGCGTGCTGGATGGCTTCACTAAAAGCACGAAAGAGGAGTCCGTTGAACGGGTACGAAATATGAAGCGACCTGAAAACATACACGCACTGCGAGTTTTTCTCGGTCTGGCAGGACACTTCCGGAGCTTTATTCCGGGTTTCGCTGCTCGTGCCAAGCCACTAACAAGCCTGCTTCAGAAGGGTATGGCTTTCCAGTGGACAAAAGAGTGCGAAAAAGCGTACCACGACTTAGTGTCAGCCATTTCATCTGACCCCGTGCTCACGCTGCCAGACTTCTCACTTCCTTTTGAGCTCACCACGGACGCTTCTCACTATGGTGCAGGCGCCGTCCTATACCAACGAGGACATTCGGCTACAAACGATCGAAAACTACACGTGGTCGGATATTACTCGTATACTTTCAACAAGACTGAAGAGAACTACTGTACAACAGAGAAAGAGGCTCTTGCTGTCGTGCTAGCGGTGAGGTACTTTCGATCGTACCTCGAGGGCAAGAAGTTCAAGCTTTTTACTGACCACCAGGCCCTTACATATCTCCTGCATGACAGTCAACCTAAAGAACGAGTATCTCGTTGGATCAGCGAATTGCAGCAATTCGATTTCGATGTATTGCACCGATCCGGGCAGTTGCTTTCAGATGCTGATGCCCTTTCTCGTCTTCCTATTGACATAAGCTGCAAGACTGGCGAAGAACTAAAAGCACTGATGGCCCTGAGGCTGTGGGAAGGAACAGAAGAACTACAGTGTGTAGATGGACGGTTTCACGTTCCACCTACACTGGTCAGAAAAGTTCTGGAGTTCTACCACGACAGTCCAGAGTCAGGAGGTCACGACGGCTTCTGGCGAACCTATTACAAGATCAGAAAGAGGTTCACTTGGCCACACATGAAAAGAGATGTAAGCGCATACATCCGCTCGTGTCACTCATGCCAAATCAACAAGGCCAAATACAAACAGAAAATGGATGCAATGACTTTGCCAGCCCATTCAAAAATACCATTTGAGACAGTGCATCTAGATTTTGCGGAGCTCAAAAAGAAGGGTGAAGGGGTAAGAAGGACACAGTCTTTCTTATTGTGTATCGATGAATGCTCCAGGATAGTGGCTGCAAAACCAGGAAAGGAGGACGCAAATACTGTAATAGCGCTTTTGAACAGAGAGATGTTTAATGGCGTAAAATGCGTTGTGTCTGACAATGGACCTGCTTTCAGGAGCCGAGCAATGATACGCTGGGCGGAAAGCAGAGGCATCACACTCAAGTTTGCAGCGCCATATCACCCGGCGGCTAATGGTCTTGCAGAACGGGCCATACGAGATATTAAACAGTACATCCACTTCTACCCTAACTTTCCCGGGGGTTGGAAGTGCTGTCTGGAGGCGGCGGTCACGCATCACAATCGGTCGCACACAAGTGCGCTGGGGTGCAGCCCTCAGTATGCAGCCTTTGGTAAGCCATCATACCTGCCCGCTGACGAGATCCTTGGTCTGACGACAAGGCTTAAACTTCAAGAAACGAAAAGGACAGTCGAGAGTGAAATGAAGTATAGGGAGACGATGAAACGTTTCTTCGACAGGCGCCACAACACGAGTATTCCGGCTATTTCTCCAGGCGATTTGGTCTTGGTGCGAAAAGGATGTGGCAACTCAAAAACCAGACCTATCGGGCCCTTCGAAGTTATCAAGACAGCATCTACCAATGGCGTTTTGAAGACCGTGTGGTACATGACGAGCAACGGGACTGTGGAAGTCGCGGCCATCAGCAACGTGGTTCCCTACACACAGAGGAAGGACGAAAACAGGGCCCCGGAGGGTGTGGAGAGCCGAAGACGACGAAGGCAGGACTAGGGGCAGGGGAAGAAGAGAAGGTTGAGGAACAGAATAAAAGGATGGTTCCCAAGTGAACAGCCTCGGATCATTACACCTCCCGCGCGCCGAGGGAAGATAAAGCTTCAGGCGCAGCCGATAGCCGGCGCGCGCAGCAACCTCCGAGTAAGGTCCCTAAAATTGCTAAGGTAGCGCCAACTGCTCCCTCCTTCTCCGCTGCCCTCCTCTTTTAACAGTGGATCGCACTGTACACCAGCATCGTGTAAACCGGTCGAGCAAGCCCTGCGTGCTCAGCATTAGCCCCATCAAATCGGCAGCGTGTAAACCTGTTGTATAGCGTTTACACCCCAAGCCAGCACATTTTGAGCAGGCAGCGCTGCTGTGGTATATGTTTCATCGCGCTTGCACCGCGATACAAGCTACATCGCTTGCAACACGGTCTCACAATTAGCTCGCTTGGTCGGTTATGAAATGCCTTCAGGTGGGTCCAAGGAATTTACATAATATTTTCGGGCATGTGTGTGTGAAGGTTTTCGGCGACTTGTAGCAACTACAATTAATCAGTTTTCAGTTCTGGCTATGGAATCCTTTCTTTCGGAATTGCGAACAGTACACCCCGATTTTTTTATTTGGGGATGCGATTTAGATGCTAAGTGGAAGTATCAGAGGCGACTTAAAGTCGAAGTGCAAGAAAACAAAAAGCTATCGTTTGTACGCGCGTTTTGCGTCACCTGCAACCGGCTAGTTTTCATTGACAAGAACGAGAAAAATGGCTCATGCTAGATAGGGACTTTTTGGGTGTAATACGGGGGCACGCAAGAAATGAAACAGCCTAAAGCCTACTCTGCCATTGTGGGAGAGCCACCTTCTTCTTCTTCTTCTTTTTTTTTTTTTGGAGTTGGAAGTGCACGTATACCCTTCTTATTAAATGATGTCCAAATATCGTTAGAACCCTGCCGACAGTTTTTTTTTCACTGACTCTGGTAACTTTGTGAGATAACAGAGAGATAATGAAGTGCTTCTACGAGCTACGTTTATTAGCTTCTTGCACAGCACTCTTGCTCGCCCCTCGGGACATGCCGAAGCCGCGGCGGAAGGCGTCAAAATCCGCGGCTGCCGTGGAATGAGTCGTGCAGCAGCTGCCTGTCGCGCACCTTGTGTCCGACGTAGGCGCAGACGCAGGCCACGGGCATCTCCTCGAGTTGGTCCACGTAGGTGCGGCCCACGCGGCGCATCAGGCTCACCGGCTTGCTGATCTCGAGGCAGCGGAAGCCGCTGCGCGTGCTGCACGGGCTGCCGGGGCACATGCACCGCACGCTGGTTAGCAGCCGGGGCAGCCGACGCCGGTCGAAGCTGGTGATGAAGCGGAACGGGCACGTGGCGCGGTCCTGCACGGCCGGGCTCGTCTCTAGCGGCACGCACCCGCGCTCGCGGAGGGTCAGCCCCTCGGCCACGCTTCCCGGGCGAGGCGTCACGCTGGTGCGGTTCGTGCGGGACAGCACCACCTTGACTTTGCGCAGGGCGGCGCGGCTGGGCGAGCGCTCGCGAGGCACAGGCGTCCTGGAGGAGGCGGACCGGGCGCGATCATACACCTGGAGGCTCGGGCGGCGGCGCTTGTGCGCCCGCCGTGGACTCTTGCAATCTGCGGCTGGCTCCGATGCCGTCCGTGCCGGCACCGCGGCCGCGGGAACGTCGTAGGTCCTGGGGTCGTAGGTAGAGGCCTCTGTTGCCTGCAAATGCGAAGTGAAGACATTTTCAAAAAGCTTCCTTGCCCTCTCGGGTTAAGAGAAAACATCCAAGTGCAAAAAGGCGCACGTTGCAGTGCACGTCATTGTTACATACAAAGCACAAGAACCGGTCGCAGCGAATAGTGCACCCTCTCCAAAATTTAACGACATCATGGGGATGTCGATCGATCAGTAAGTCGCCGCCTTATTACGTTAGCAAGCCGAGAAACAGGTGAGGGTGCACGCATGTACCTTCAGCCCTCTGCAGCGTGAACACAGTATGCGACGTTTTAGAGCGCAACGCTTCAGCGGCCGGGCCTGTGGTTTCGCGTCGTCCGCCGCCGTCGTCCCTTGATGTAACCGAGAGAGCGAGGACACCGAAGGGAGAGCGCAGGAGGAGAGTATGGCGAAAGTGTGAGGAGGAAGCGGTATGCTGCGAGTAGTGGGCGCAACGTTCTCGCGGCGACGACCCGATAAGAGATAAGAGAGAGTTTTAGCATAGCGGATAGCGTACGCTAACGCTACGGCGGCGGGTTACCGGGACTCGACTGCATTCTCGCGCGGGGACAGCGAGGAGGTCGAGCCTCGCAGGAACAAATGCGTGGGCTCAGCGAGGCATGGGAGCCCTCCCTGCGGAACGAACACACCGCCCCAGTCGTGTCCCGGCACCCACCGCCGTAGCGTCAGCATGCGCTAGCCGCTATGCTGAAACGCTCTAACGCCTGAGTAGCGCGCGCGGTCGTGCGTTCGCCGATGGCGCGATCCCTTCCTGAGAAGAAGGAAGTTCTTCGTCTGCCGCTACAGGTAAACAACTACCCGACCAGAGCCTCATCACCACCGAGGCCAGAATCCAGAGGAGCGCGCAGCCGAAGCTGAAGCTATCCGCTGTGGCCGAGAAGATTGTAGTTCGCGCTCCGCTCAAGTTTCTCTTTAATGAGTATCATAATAGTCAACCATTTTTTTTTTTCATTTGGCGTGCCACGCGACCCACACACGCTTTAATCTGCGAAGGCCGGATCACCGCTGTCCGAAAGCAGCGAAGCAGCGTGAGCTACAACCACTTGCCACCTTTGGTTCTACTTGTTCTTTCGTGGTTCTTATCTTACGCACAACCAGAGTTCTTCGAGGCTTCTATGGTCATGAAACTCCCGGCCAAGTGTCGTACGGGGACAAAGGCTACAGCGAGGGGCGCCACCGCAGATTGGAGGGCATCGGGCGGCCGAGATCGGCAGGCAGGAACGCAGTAGCAGCATTTCTTTCTCTATGGTAGCAGCCCGCCACTCACAAAATGATAAGTCCATTTGAGCGGCCCACGACACGTAAAGCGAAAGCGCACTGCTGATAAGGCGGCAAGCGTCTGTTTTATCTTACTCCGTGGTCCGTCCCCTGCCAAACGCGCTCTGACCACGCCCCCGGCTGTCCTCCGATCAACACCAGCGCCGCGGCGCGGTAGCGTACGAAGCTCTCCCATAGCGTGATGGCGAAGTTTCATGACTAGAAAGGCATTGAAGGACTCTGGCACAACGTAAAAGTTAGATAAGCAATGGCTTGCATTAGTATAAGTAAATACCCAGACATTGAAGCCAACCAGCCCGTTTGATTTATTTTCGACGTGCATCTGCGGAATTTCAAGGGGGCAACTCCTTCTCGTAAAAAAAAAAAAAAGGCGGAAATCAATTTCATGGCTCTGTTTGGCTTCTACAGGGGCCCAAGGAAGCAGGTTCGGTCCTGGCCTCGGCGGCCGTTTTTCTCATGGTGGCCAAAAATTAAAAAGCCCGTGTGTGAAGATTTGGGTTCACGTTAAGATCCCCGGTAGTCTAAACTGAACCGTAGCCACGGCGCGCCCCATAGAACTGATGTTGCTTCAGCACGTTTACCCCACATTTTTTTTGTTGTTCTACAGCAGCGCTTGGAAATGGTCTCTAACAAACTGGAAGCTAACACCGCTGGAATGATCCAGAATGATCCGCCGGAATGACTGCGGCGCCGGTGCGTGTGGACAGCGATTTAACTTACTATCCCGCATCACTGCGCCGCAGCAGTTCGGCTGGCCCCTTAGCAACGATGACGGAGGCGCGCACAAGGTAAGGCCCACCGTTAGGCCCAGGCATACGCGCATCTCCCCCGTGAGCTGCGTCGCCAGCAGTACGGTTAGCTCGACAGCGACGATGATGTCGTTGCTATTGGCGGAGACATGTTTGAGTGGCGCCCCTTGGCTCCTGACGTCAGCTTAAGGACTCGCGCCGCTGTCGTCTGCTACACTCCTACTGTGAGGGGAAGCAGTGCCTGTGCTAGAAATCGCCAGTTTTGATGTTTTAGTGCGTTTAAAAGAGTATTTCCAGTGATTCAGTTATTTTGCCAGCTTCTGACACCTCCGAATAATTTCAAGCTGTATCCCGCACAAGTTTGCAGCACAGGAGAGAGAGAACACCGTGCGTAACTCGTCCTTTCTAGCATATTTGCGAGGTCTCAGGGCTCCTCGATAAGTATTCAAAATGCGTGGGTTTCCCAAAAGTATTTTTCAGATGCTCTCATGAAAACTCAACAGTCTTATGATGACTCAACACCGCCACAGGCCCTAATTCTCTTTTATTATTATCATCAGATAAAGTTTCACTCCTGCTCCTCCTTTTTCCTCATCAGTCTAATGCTACGCACGAAGCAGCGGGCCCCTACACGGAAATAAAACGACTGTCTTCTATCTCTTAAGCTGTTAGCTTGTATCAGATTAATGTTTTTTTCTGTGCCCAACACATTAATTTTTCTTCACCGTCACAAACGTCTTATAAGGACATTTGGGGATGCTTGAGAGGCTCACAAAGTTCGTGTAGATTTTTTCTTGAGGCTGTATGGCCTACATTCCCTTCCTCTGAAATTGTCTTGCGTTATGGCAGCGTGCTTTCTTTATTCACATGCAAATGCAATGAGAAGGCTTGCTCTACGCCATCACGAAACGGCCCAGACAACGTTGTCCACAGTACTCGAAGGCGGCTTTTGTGCCGCAAATTTCTATCGTAACTCTAGTTATCATAACGAATCGACTCTCAACCCGAACAGTTATGACATAATTGCGGTGTTCAACGCTTAATATACTCGCTAACGAACGCAATAAATAAATATTATACGTGCCGGTTTCCCGTATAACAAGAATCGGAACCGATGAATATGTCCAAGCAGCTCTTTATTGTTTTTCAACCACTTCACGAGTAAAGAACAACTCCTGGTCCACTCGGGATGCCATTCCATGAATTGAAGAAAATTACTCTTACTCTCTTGTCCGGGGCTGAGGACCACGTCCACTAGCCAGCTCGATTTTACTGTTAAATAAAGCTTCCTCAGACAACGTTTTAGCTAGTATGCACCAACTAGCCCAAACCACCGGTCTAACGCAATTTTCTCCTCCTCCCCCTCTTTAGTGCAGGTCGGAAAAAACATAGCGTTACTGTATTTTTACTGTACACGTGACCAGCATGCGTGCCTGCGTGCGTGTGTGTGCGCGTGCGTGTGCGCGCGCGTGGGTGTGTGTTTGATGAAATGATGGAAACTTATGGAAACTGACTAGCACTAGCTCCTCTTCGTACTACCTTTTTATAAGGGCAGAAAAGCAATAATTAAAAATGGGTGGGTCCTTCCTTACTTTCTATGATTTGGTTTGCACCTGCAAATATCAGACGAGGTTGCAACCACGATTATTTCGGGGATGAAGTGGTTATGGCACCGTGTAGTGTATACGAGCACAGTAGCTCCGAACTATAATCCACGTTATTGGCATTGTACTTTATTGCTCAGGTTTTGCTGAACAAGCCTCCATACTGGTTAGTAACCTAGTATAAAACCAGCACGCGCCTATACTCACTGTTAGTTACTTGGAACTTAACCCACATTTTTTGCGTTCCATAGTGCAGGTCGGCATACTTTAATTCCATGGCAACGTAAAGTGATGTGATTCAATACTTGAGAGCGTTCGGCATGGTTGCGAAAACTGTTTTACCATCTCCTTACAAACGTTTACCGCGAATCCCAATGCCTTAATTATGCCAAAGCCGACAGCCCCGATGGCCTGGAATTAGTTTTCGTCTGGAATTTTTGCTGTTATCGAGTATTATCCGCTGTCTGTTCCCTTTGTTCGAAAGATTGGTGAATACAGAAGCTGACGCCTAGCTCGGACTCTTCGCGCTCCGCACAGGGCCGGCTTTGCAAGGAACGGGGTGACGCCAGCAATGTTTCTTCCGGAGCGGTGTCAAAAACCATACTTCAAATCACGCCTTGAGCCAGTGTATGCTATTTAAGTATTTTATTATGACAAAAAAATGACCGCGTATCTGCTCCTTTTCTTGCAAATGTCGACAAAATACGGTAGTCGACTGGCGCACCTGCAAAGTACATGCCTCCCTTCTCTTTCCCGCTCTCCTCTCATACTTTTCCTGTCCCGTCTCGTTCCTCCCAAGATGAAACGCTAAAGGTTTGCTCAAGTCAACTTAAATTAACCGCGTTCCACTGCTCCACGTCGGGTGCTGGATGCCATGGCGCTGCGGAGACGCGCGTAAATCGATGCACCCTACTACAACGTTTATCGAACCACGGTGCCCTACTACACGAGCGTTCCAAGCGGAACGTGGAACCTATCCAGTGGAACCTTTCGTTGCTGCTGCCGTTTGATTTCTTAAATGCTGCCAGGAGCTATAGTGGCGCGGGAAACAGCAGGGGAGGGTTTTGGCAGTTGATGTACTATTTCATTTGCTATCGCAAAAACGAAGCATCCGTGGATTTTCTAATAAACGAACACTGCAAATATCAGTTATGTATTGATTTTCTGCCATATATTTGCGTAATGTCCTGTACTTGTTCAAAAATGGTAACAAGTATGAACATTAACACCGGACTTAGACGTTTAGATTTGGATGTGGGTATATAAGACAATTGCTCAGCTTTTGTTTCACTTTGGCCGGGTGGCTGAATCGAGTCACAGTCAGACAGACGTGTAGCAGCACCGTTATGGACTGTATTAAGCAGGATGTTCGGACTCACACTTCGAATGACCACTCGTTCAAATGATGTGTTGGTGAATTTTCTGATGTGTGCTGGTGCTTTTGTTTTGTCAAGAAATCGTGGTGCTGCATGTCTTCGAGACCGGACGCAACAGGCAATGTTCCCACTGCTGTGGCGTGTCTCGTCGATTCTCATGAGTCACTTGGAGCACGAGTTTGCAGCTCTAGGAGAACAATCTTTTCTTTTGCACTGGTCTACGCGCTTTAAGTGGTCAGGAGCAACATCCTGAGTGTTTCGCTTGTGCCGTATTGAGGTCAGTATAGTTTAGGAACTCTTTCTGTTACCCTGGTAAACTATCGGTGAACTCGATCATTTTCTAATAGCTTGTTGCCCATCCCATACAATTGTTGTATGACCATGTTGCATGAAAACTGACTGAATAATTATATTTGTGGGGAAGCGCTGTTATTACTAGCCGCTGCGCCCTGATATGGGGGTTATAATAAATTCTCTTTTCACTCGACAGACAGACAGACAGACAGACAGACAGACAGACAGACAGACAGACAGACAGACAGACAGACAGACAGACAGACAGACAGACCAAAATTTCGGCGTTTAAGTAGCCCAAAAAAGGCTATCGTCTTTAAAAGTTACGCACACGGAAAATCTGTGGCGGACAAGCATCAAAAGTCAACTGAGCGCCAGAAAGAACATGGAGAGCGAACCCAAATGAAGCAGACGGCAAATGCGCGATCTCTAAGCCGACGTCACGGAGACGCGCTTCGCAGAGCCGCCCGTGGTCGCGCTCACCGACCATAGAGCTCCATGTCGCGTGGTAGCCAATGGAGACATCAGGCCTACGCGTAACCGCGTTCGGAGCCATATAATGAGTCCCAGTCAATGGGAACATACGGACGGTGGACGCACGCCTTCGCAGCCACATGACCCGTCGAAGCCAATGGGAACCTCAGACCGCCTCATACCTGCGTTTGCCGTTGATTGGAGACCCGCAAGCAACGGGTAAACTTGGGTCAGATACTTAGATACAAGTAGCGCAATGCACCAAGGATGCTTATGCATAGTTTTTTATGTATCTCGCGCTCAAAGTACGAGCTGTGCAAAGTAACGGAGGCGCAGTTACACATACGCAGCACGAGATGCTATTCCGACCAGCTAAACTTACCTTATACACGCGAGCTCCTCAAATTATAGTCAGAATTTAGATTGGTTCGCAACATATAACTGGCTGCCTTGTAATCAAGGAATCATTTCTTTTTATCTTAACTGATCCTTACATATTATACTGAAAATTTAATGACATTGCTCACAAAACAAATTGCTTACCTCGGTAGGCCTCCTGAAACATGATTATGTAACAGTCATAAAGACTGCCGGCTTCAGGTAGAGCGTAAAACATACTGTCATGCATCTTGTCACACTCCCTAAATGCTATTTAGCTCAAAAGCGTTCTAAGATGGCGACAGCAGGACTCTAGGCACTCAAACTCCACTCAGTGCACACATGTTGTGCACTTTGAGCCTACACTAAGCAGGACACACGTCGAGTGTGTATCGGGTAATGAACGTGCATCAAATTGGGTGGGAAATCTGCAAGATCCGACTGCTCCTAGTAAGTTCACGATGTGATGCATGATATTTTCCTGCAGGGCAAATGCGCAGGCCGCAGCCTTTCTTCATTACAACTAGGAATATGTAACTTCCGTTTTTGTGTTCTCAAACTACGCATATGTTACATTCATGCTACCAATGTATTTGTGCACAAGCACAACCCGGAAGTGCATAAACCCAAACGATACTACTGACTCCTCACGATAACGTCTACCGCCGGTCCAATTTTCTTCGCGATTATAATTATTCTTACCACGCCACCAGCCGCCGTCGTCTGGGCAGACGCGTTTGCTTTGTCTGCTTGAAAACTGCTGTCGGCGGGCTTTCGCCGCAGAAGGGCGAGCAGCGAGTACTGGTTTCCGCTCACGTTGGACACCTCTTCGTTAGTGTCCTCCGTCACGTCCGGCTCGGTGGCGAATGCTGATGCCCTGTCCCTCACCACAATGATTTGCGTCAACGGGGCTCCCTTGGGATCGGCGCTCCAAACTTCTTCCGAGCCGCTGACATTGTACTCGAGACTCACCGGCTCGTCCAGGGGCAGCAAAGCCGCCGGTACTGCGCTCACGTTCTCAACGGATGTGGCAACGACTAAGGACGTTGTGTTAACGACTTCCTCGCTAGCTGCGCACCACGTCCACGTCAGGAGCATCGGAACCAGGGCGCCGAAAGCGATCATGATGCGCCTAGGTCGGCCCGCCACAGACCTGCTGAAACTCGGCCGCGTTCCTTTCTTGGATCGAAACGGCGCGGCCTCTAGACAGGAGGGCGCCTTCTCTTCACACTGTTGCAAGCTGCTGGGGTCCCGACGGCACCTGACGTTGTCGGCGACTGCGGGCGGCGAAAGGAAATCCGCGCTGCCGCGACAGTCGGCGCCGCGCAACCTGAGAGCTTCCGACGAGAGGTGGAGGTTCTGAGGAGCCGACAGCAGCTAGCCGTAGACCGGACGACGTCAATATGGTATAGCCTTACGAGACCGACTGGAAGAGAACTGATCCACGTTATCCTTGCACTCGTCAATGGAAGAGTATACCCGCACACCAGCCAGAATTAATCGAATCGAGTTTATTTCCTTCGTAGAAATTTTATGCGGCGCAGATATTGCTTAATCGGTCAAGGTTTCCTGGCGTCGGCTTTTGGTGTCACACGTCTGAAGCCGAGCACAGCTCACGAGATCCCGCCCCGTAGCAACATAAAAAAATCAGAACCCTTCGACTCTGTGAAGAGGAAAGCCAATGAAGCTGTAGCTATGGTGGGTTTTGCAATGGTGTGGTTTCACCGTAGTGAATGTTTATATTATCATAATTGGCTATATTGGGTGAATAAAAAGACGTACACTCAAAGAGCGTTGTTGTCATTTTTATATTGTAACCATCGTAACCACAGCCTTGTGATCACTATGGTATACGGCGAGTGTTGTTGCACTGTGGTGATGTTGCTTGAGGCGGCAATGGCGGTGGCTGCACATTTTGCGGCAGCGGCGTCCCGTTGTTTTCGCGCGCATTTGCTCCACTGTGCGCGTCGATGCTCCTTCAATTCCCGATGTTCTTCCTCCAACCCGCCGTGGAGCCTAGTGGCTAAGACGCCGTGCTGCTCAGCCCAAATCCCAGCCGCGGCGGCCCCTTTTATGACGGAGGCGAAAGCGAAAACTCCGTGTGTTCGAAATTTTGGCGCACGTTAAAGATCCTCACGTGCTGAAAACTGATGCGGATCCTATACGGCGCGTTGTTGTGTGTGTGGTTTGAAGGAAAAGGGAAAGGAAGTGCAATGGGGGTGCGGCAGGGAGTTCTCCTGCGTACAACCCAGTGCGATGAAGGGGAAGTAGGGGGGAGTGAGAGGATAGAGGAGAGTGTTAAAAAGACAGAGAAAGCGAGAAGAAGGAATAAAAGATAAGGCCGAGTTAGTCCGGACACATCACTCATTATCACCATAGTCCGGGCTACAGCCGCTATATGAGGCCCGTCGTCTCCAGTTAATGTAGGGCGAAGACTTCCTGTTGGGTTGCCGAAGACCCCTGCGGGAATAGAAAGAAGGTCCTGCATGCCGGCGCAGGGAAGGCCTTGGCGCTGGAGCACTCGGCGGAGCTCTGCTCTCAGCGCCGCGTGGTGAGGGCAGAAGCAGAGTAGATGCTCCAGCATCACTTGTTGCCCACAGTCCGCACAAGTAGGCGAGTCCTTGCACCCTTGTCGGTGCAGACGCTGTGCCATCTTGCAGCAGTCAGGCCGCATGTGGGGCAGCAGGTAGCGGGCGTCCCTGCTGATGCGCGCAGGTAGCGGGCGCGGCGCCAGACCACTCAAAACCCGAGGGTCGGGGTGCATTGTCTGCACCATGCGGGCCAGGACGGGCCAGCCGACGTCAGGGACACCAGCCGGTAGGACTCGGACTCCGTTGTGGGCTGGCCGACCTTGAGGATCGGCGAATTGAGTACCACTAGCCAGGGTGGCAGTAGGACACCCGTCTGCCAGAACCAATTGAACAGGCGCAGAAAGGGCTCTAGCTGTGTGACGTCCAGGTTCCGCAGCGTCTGGTACGTAACCCCGCTCATTCCAGGAGCGCTCCTCCGCATAGGGCAGCGATTCAGGGCTCCCTGAAGTTCACGGAGCGTTTTGTGCATGAAGCAGAGGGACACCACATTGTCCTGGTGTGGGGCGCCGGGCGCCTCGTCCGGCGGGGCCGCAGAGTCTGGAGGAGGGGTTTGAGCGGCCCGAGCAAACTGGTCAGCGGTCAACTCCGCCAGAACCCTATCTGTGATGCCCAGGGATAGGGGGACATTTAGAAGGTGACGCCGACTGGGGGTGGTAGACCCAAGCAGGGCTTTAAAAATGCGCCAGGCTATGACCGGCTCCCTGCGTGAGTCCATGGACGAGCTCAGTGACTCCCAGCCCCGCTTGCGAAGTTGCCATGCCCGCCGCCGTTATTGGGTGTCTGCCCGCCGTTACTCCGTCCAGTCCTCTGGGCCCTTGCTTTGCATGGTCTTCCTCTGTAACTGGTTGCGTCGGGCTCGAAGCCGAAGCAGCTCCAGGTCCGGTAGGGACGTGCAGTGAGGTACCTCCCCCCGTACAGTGGCCCTGTCGGTGCTCCGCACGACTCCTCCAAGGAAGTCGACTTCCAGGTCCTCAGTGCATTTGGTCATTTCTTTGCGGAAGCCGACCTAGATAGTGACTGCATAAACCTTGGTGTCGGCTGGCTTGAGGTGGTTCCCCGGGGTGGCCAGGATGGGGTAGTGGTCAGACGTGCCACGACGACGGCAAGGGCGGACAAAGGTGGTGCTGCCGGTTTGCCACGTGCAGTCCGCAGGAGGTGAAAGTAGTGGTCCGACCATGCCACGACGACGAAAACGGCGTACGAAGGTAGGGATGCCGGTGTTGGCCACGGGCAGTCCGCAGGAGGTGAAGGCGTCCAGCAGCTCTCATCCCCTACGGCTGGCACGGTGGCTCCCCCCGGCCGAATGACGTGCGTTGAAATCGCCACACACTACGGCGTCCGAGCCCAGGTTTGCACGTAGCC
This sequence comes from Haemaphysalis longicornis, assembly GCF_048455015.1. NCBI lineage: Eukaryota > Metazoa > Arthropoda > Arachnida > Ixodida > Ixodidae > Haemaphysalis > Haemaphysalis longicornis. Next base: position 331,269,801 of record NW_027526203.1, read on the forward strand.
GACACAGGGCCACGGCATCCCAAGGATTCTCAGGCCGGATGTAGACGCTGGCCATGGTGGTGTCCGTTGTCCCCATGCGTACCGTCACGGCGGCACGCTCCATGGGGCCGTCTGCAACTGGGGTCAGGTCAACAGGAGCGCTGTTGCGGGCGGCCTGTACACAGACGGCATACCCGCGACATCCCCGGTGGGTGTCTGGCGTCGTGACACCGTGTTTGCTACAGGATCTCAGGCGGCAGCTGGTGGCGCTGAGACGATACACGTAGCCCGACAGGCACGGGGAGTTGCCGTAGGCGTACACCTCCTGCAGCGCTAGCACGTCGAAGGACTCCCGCAGCAGGTGCTAAGATTTACCCCAAAACAAAAATTATAAGAGACAGCGCTACGTAACCTAATTATTACTGTCTCAACGCGTTTAATTTGTCAGAATACGTTAGGACACTCATCGGGAATCGTTTACAGAAAAAATACCGCATGACAGTAGAACGTTATTGCTTGTTGTAGAAAAGCATTGCTTTACGCCTGTAATAAGACTGGCAACGATCGTTGCCTAGTTGTTAAATGGTTTTTCAAAAAAACAAATATTGCGTGGCTGAATGACGAGGGACAGGAGGCTGCCAAAAACCTTCGCTCAGTATCACAACTGAATGCTGCTTTCCCGTTTTACAACAAGCTGCGACATACGCCTGAAAAATCACGCACTCCGTCTAACGACGACGATGGTTTAACGCAGAGCTTTCTCGTGAGGGTTTCCTTGGTTGCCGTCTGGGTTTGGATTTTGACTCGCAGACTGTTCGGACTTTGACGTGTTGAGCTTTGCATTTCATCCGTATGCAGTGTCGTCTTTTGATCGCAGAGGCTTTGACTTTGACCCTTCCCCATTATGTTTCGCACAAAGAGAGCTTCGCGTTCAATCATCGTCGTCGTTAGACGGAGGGCTGGATGATTTTTTTGTTTAATTTTGCACGTCCATGCACCCCTCTCCAAATTCAAACTTCTTCTAGCCTGCCGGAAATGCATCTGTGCTGTAGGACTCGGGCTGACGCACCTCTATTTGAGGCAACTAGTCACGTGTTTTTGGTTTCTTTACAAGGGATTACGAAGCACGACACGATTTTTTAGGCACTTGGCAAAAAATGTTTACGCATTAAAAAACACAGGCTGACGTTAACACTCTGCCACATTTTTTAACTATCGTTGCCTGCCTTTATTCAGCACAGGTGTCTTGGGTGCTTTTTTGCCTTCTCGCAATGTTACTCTTCGAGTATATTTTGCATTGTTATTTAGGGTACCTTTTACTGCGTAAGTGCTCAGGTTTTTTTTTCTGCCTTCTCCCAGACCTTTGCGTAACTAAATTGGTCTTAACTGTTTTTTTGCGCTTACACTGCTTTGCATTGTTGTTGTTATTGCACTTTTTAATGGAAAGGAAGGCCTGATAGCCAGTGGAGGAAGGAGGGAAGGGTGGTTAAGTCCATATGGAGGTCGTCTTGAAGACGGATCATTTATACAGCGTGAAGACCGCGACTAAATGGCCCTATTATGACGCTTTTCGTGGAAAAATAGATAATGTCACAGATGGTGTCGTGCGACAGTGATATGGGGTCAATAAAAGTTCTGGTGTCGTGATGAGTAGTAAATGTACGAAAGCGAGAAATTTTCGTGCAGTTCCAAATAACGTGGTTGAGATCGGCTGTGGCGGGTGGTGAGAGATAGGGATACTGCGAGGAGTTCTGTGGATAATACCATTTTCTTATCATGTCTGGTGCAGTACACGTGTTTAAGAATTTGTTCAGGAAGATTTCTTCTGGTCGGGTTAAGGTGGGGAGGGAATAAGGTGGCCTTGTTAAAGACCCTTCACTGCGTAAATGCTGAGGTTGTGTTTTTTTTTCACTCTTGTGTGAGATTTAATTGGCGTTGGAAGGTGTTTTTTTCGCGTTCCCGCCGTTTTATTCTTTGGGTTATATTTTATGTTTTTGTTTAAAGGAACCCTCGCTACGTGGATGCTGAGATTGTGCTTCTGCTTGTTGTTGAATTCTTGTCTGTTCTGTGGTATTAAGTTTGTGCAAGTGTTTTTTTTTTTGTTACGGACATGCAGAGTTATTTTTTAAGTATATTTTGTATTGTTTTTGTTGGAAGCCCTTCACTACGTGAATGCAGAAGCGTGCCGCGGTTTTCTCCTCTCTTGGTGGTACGATTCGGCTAGCCTTTTCGACGTTGCGGGCTGATTCCGTACCTAACACTACCCCTCTTTATTGCCTATTCATTCATGAGGGCATTTGAAATAAATAAATAATTAAACACATAAATAAATAAATAGACAAATAAATAAAAATAAATAAATAAATAAATTTTAACGCTAAATGTTACAATGCTAAATAATAAAGACTTTACTTGGCATCAAGGATACACGATGCAGGAGACCTGCAGGAAACGCTGGCGTGATGCCAGCTTGACAAGGCCGCAGGCCCCCTCCCCCCTATTATGTTAAATATTATGTTAAATATTGCTATGATACATTCTAAATGCTAAATATTACTGCGCACGAACGACCATGCGTATCATCAAAAACGACGCACGACGATATGTGCCATCGGAGTTTGCCATTTACGAGCTCTTGAGTCTCACTTAGATGGCCATAGTTCCACTCCAGGGTAAGTGGCACTATTATGCAAGGAGAGAGATAGAGAGAGAAAACACTTTATTCAAGAGCCCGGTTAAGTTCGTTCGGTGACCGACAGCCGCAGCCTGCCGGTGACCATGGCAGCTCTTTCCGCGAGACTCTTCAGGGTCTGCAAGTCCGAGCTGCCCAGCGCTTTCTCCCAGAGCTCATCTGAGGGGATCAAGGGAAAGGGGTCTTCCGAGCATGCCCATATGAGATGGGCGACTGTGTCCTTCGCACCACACGCAGGGCAATTAGGTGACAGATATAAATTCGGGTGAATATGGTGCAGTATGGAGCGACATGGCAGCGTGTTCGTCTGTAGTAGGCGCCACAGACGTCCTTCGGCATTAGTAAGGTCCCGATGTTCGGGCGGATACATTCGGTGGGAGAGGCGGTAGTGTGCGGTGATTTCTTTATAGCTTAATAAGCTGTCTCGGGCTGATCGGGCTCCGTGTAAGGGGACGAGGCTTGGTCCTGCTCGGGTCGTGAGCTCTCGAGCTGCTTGGTTGACCACCTCATTACCCCCCAACCTTGTATGGGCAGGAGTCCAGATCATTTTTTTCGGTGTTAGGAGGATTTTGTACGAGAATTGTAAGTGCCTGCGGAGAAATAGTCCCTTTGGCGAAGTTTTTGATGGCCGTTTTCGAATCTGAAATTATGATAGCAGGGGTCGGCCGGTGAGCTAGTGCCAGCGCAACAGCCGCGTCTTTTGCCATTGCCGGATTGCGGCTGCGTACGGTAAGGGAATTGATGGGTGGAGTTGCGAGGAGAGAGAAAGAATGCCTTCCGTACTAACGCTGCCCACTTCCGTCATAACTGGGCACTCTCATTAGGCCACCTGACTACCGCTTCCTCTTGTCTGCGGACAGCTTCGCAGCTTTGACACGTATCCGTGCGTTACTTGTTGCCCTTTCCCCACCCAACCCTATCTAAATACGTGTGTATTTTTCGATTGCTTTCTCATGAATCTATAAATCTATCCTTTTTTTTTTGTTTTGTTTTTGGGGCCATATCACATTTTGCGAGCTGCTATTTCCTCCTTGAAGAACACGCAGGGGTGGGCTTTGCAACCAAACACGCAGCCTGGGCATTCTCTTCCGACAAACAGACATGGAGCGCATTCTGCTAATCCGGGAATCCTGCTGCCAAGGCGATAGCGAAACTCTGTAGTGTTGCTCTCGGGTATGGCTGAAGACAGGGTTAAACGATTGACTATTTTTATTTCGAAGCAGGAAGCCGTCTCCCGCGTCTTGCAGTCATAATCGTCTGACCGCTTGGCTCCTGACGACCCGCCGCCATGTGATACCTTTCTTACATATACGACAGAACCGAAATTAATTTAGAAAGGGCAGAGGTAGCCGGCAGGCCTCCAACATAAGGAAGGGGCGCTAAGAAATCCGCTTTTGCTGCAGGGGCTCCAGCTAAATAAATGAGTTCTGTAGCGCCACACAGGAGGATCTTAGAGCTTCCAGAGTTAAGCCATGAAGCAAGCGAGTTCTACGGCACTCAGAAACAAAGGCGTGCTAGGAAGAAACGCTCCTTCAGTCAGCTTAGGTTTAAGGTGTTATGTCACCATGCAAAGCCAGTCGAACGGCTCCCCTTGTTACGTATGACGAGGCTGTGTTTGTGTTTTTGTTTTTTAGAAATGAACCAAACCCACAAATCGGAACTAAGTCGGGTGAAACTGTAGTGACAAGAAAAACTCGGCAACTTTCCCACAGAAAACAGGTTGCCAAAAAACTGGTCAGATAACGCCCGGCAAACATGTACGCAGATGGTATTTTGTATAAAAAATGAGCCAGATCCTGCTGCGGCACGAATCAAAATTAGCCAAATCCATTTGCCGAATGGGAGTTTGCTTTTGGTGTGACGGTTCTGACTGTTTTGTGGGGGGTTTTACTAGTTTTTTTTTTCTTATTGGCGCTGGCTCACCATAGATTCGGACGGCAATTAAGAGATCGGCGAAATATCTGCCCTTAGACGTCCACGTCAAAGTGAAGAGAAAAAATGAAGGAAATGAAACTGAGAGATGTGAAACAATCATTTCATCCTGGCTCCCCCGACCTTAAGGGATGAATCTGGTAATTTTTTATTCCCATATGTACCTTTTCATCACTTAACTAAACAGTCGCCTCTTACAAGCCCTGGCCAATACCCCCCCCCCCCTTCCGCCACCACCCCCACCGCCTTATTACTAAGGTGAAGAAGACGAAGATATGACCAGCCCTCTTGGGAAAAGTTTTGCATATTTATGGCAAGACAATGAAGATCTTGCTTAGTTCGTGAGGGCCTTCCGGCGTACCCAAGAAAATAATCCTGCGGGAGGATTCACATAGAGCTGCTTGTTCTGCCAAGATGACTGACCGGATCTTCATGTATAGTTCTAGTCTTCTGGAAGCCATGCTCATATGTTTAATGGGTTTTTCGCCAAAACTCAATCGTGCCATTGTTGAATATTAATTTCAATAAAGTTTTCATTGGAATGCCGCATCAAACTCAGTGTTTCAATTCAGTTCGAGCCAAATCCAAAATTATCATCCTAATATTCGACAAATCTGCCGCATAATTTTTTTGTTACTTGTGGCCGTAAACTTCCCGTTGCTGACATGTAAAACATTTCATATAATAGCTTTTATAGCGTTGCTTTTGGGTGCGGCAACGAACTTTCGCTTTCTTCTCAAATTCTGTTTAGGTGGATTTGACTCGTTTCGAAAAAAAAGAAAACTCCTGATATAATGTATGGTGGAGAAAAAAAACCCTTACTGTAAAGGCCGCCTGATCAGCTGAAAAAATGTTTTTAAATTGTTTACAAGTTCTTAACAGCAGAGCAGTTTATGCTTTTAATTCCGCCGTCGAGCGTTACCAGAAAAACTACAAAAAAAAATGCCAAGCGTACGCGTGCGTGCACCTCTCAGGACAAATCGGCGTTGTCCAGGCTTGCGAATGCTCGAGCCACGTGAGGAGCTCCCAAAAAATACCAAACACAATACCGAGGAACGCACGTGCTCGTGCGCCTCGGGATGAGTGCCCGGCGTCGGCCAGCTCGACCTTCGAGAACACTGTCCTGCGTGCGTGGCGTGATCTCTAGCGTGCTGTTCTCATCGCCAGTTCACGTGCATTCATGCCTGAAGGGGGAGCACAGACGCCGAGTTCGCGCTACAGACACTAAGTTCGCGAAGCCGGTTTTCGAGGTTTCTAGAGCGTGCTAACGCGGTCCACTTTGGGTTAGGTGTAACAGCTTGCGGACAAAACGATCCGGGCCTGCCAGTCATGGAGAACTTTTCAGCGTCATATTCGGAAATTCATGTGAAGTGTAACAGCTTGGTCTCCGACGAAGGGAGAGGGGCCGTCAGCTCTGCTGTTTCTCCAGCCTTGCCCCACTACGGGAAGCTGCGCCAATTTTAAATGCGAATGCATTTATTAGCCGGGGGTTGTCTTGCTCCGTTGGCCGGCGGGCGCCTGCATTCCTCCAGCGCGAGCGCACGTGAGCGCGCGCCTCGTAGTTCTGCCTTCGTCGTCGTCGTCGTCGTAAATGCGAATGCATCTCTTAGTCGGGGGCTCGAGACGCCGTTGCCGCGCAGCTGGACGCGGCTATGGAAAGTGTGCGCGTGCGCTCCAAACCCTCTGACCCCATAGTCTTGGTTGGCGACTTCAACGTTGACGTGCGCAAGAAGAGTGGCGAGTGGCTGGTCGAGTACATGCAGACCAGGCACTCTATGCATTGTCTCTCTGCCGGCTTCGACACGTGCCCCACTACCATTCACGGGAGTTGCATTGATCTGGTCTTTACGCGAAACTGTGACGCGCGTTGCTTCTCAAAGACCCTTTGACCGTGCACTTTAGCGATCACAAGGCAGGGATTGTGGCCGTCAGGTACAACGATAACACAAACAGGTGCTGATGAATAAATGATTACGTTAGGACTCTCGTCATTCATTACGCCATTACTCGCAACACACTCATCGGTGCAACCAATGCATTCGCATTTCTGCACGATTCCCTTCGGGGAGGTGCGGGGGAATTTTTTTTTTAGATGCGGAGCAGCTTATGGTCACGCCTGTTCCCTCCGCCGTTGTGCGTCCGCCGTTGTGCGTCCCGTGTGCGGCGTCCACACCCCCACTGCGCATGCGCATCCTCCTCCCTCTCCTCTCCTCTCCATGTCTCATCTTCTCTCCTCTCCGGCATTCCCCCTCTCCTCTCCGACGCTCCTCTCCTCTCCGCCATTCCTCCTATCCTCTCCGGAGCTCCTCTCCTCTCCGGGATTGCGCAACGAATGCCAACACCTGCGGCTCCGCGCGTGATAATGCGAAGCAGCTTAGGCTTAGACGCGCGACGGTAGCCGCTGCATACTCCGCTGGGTGCGCCACTGTAGCTTCGCGGTATAAATGATGCGCGCGCGCGCTCCGCTCCCCTCATTCTCCTCCCGCAACGCCGCGATTGAACTAAAAACTAATGTGAACTTGAGTCGACCCCATGGCTGCTTCGCATACAACTCAGGGTTCCCCTATGGGAAGATGGTGAAATTTTTTGTTCACAATATATATAGACGCGTGTTCGGCTCGAATACTGCCTATCATCCATCCTATGTACTGAAGGAACTCAGTATTAACCTTAAAAAGTTGTTTCTGGGACCCCATAAATATTTGCATTAAATATATGTTACCAGTTGGCGAGAGTTTAAAAGGCGGCAATATTTCCGAATTTATTCACATATGGTTTACAAGACGTGTTTAGGAAGCAGGAATGACAAGTGTTAGAAGTGTTAGTAAACTAAGGTGACTAACAAACTGCTAGATGCTCTGACAACGTCGCTTTTTTAGAAGGGAAAAGGTTTGGGCGTGTTCGTTCATAGTCACACAGAAAACAAGCGCAGTAAAAAACAGATGGCGAGGCGTGGACTTGATTGATTGATTGTAGGGTTTAACGCGCCGACGCAACGCAGGCGATGAGGCGCGCCGTAGTGGAGGGCTCCGGATTAATTTTGACCACCTGGGGATCTTTATCGTGCGCCGAAATCTCGTACACACGGGCGTTTTTGCTTTTCGCCTCCATCAGAAAAGCGGCCGCCGCGGCCGGGAATCGAACCCGCGACCTCGTGCTCAGCAGCGCAACGCCTTAGCCACTGAGCCACCGCGGCGGGTGCGAGGCGTGGACAGGACAAGCGCTAACTTTCAAAAATAGGTTTATTGCAGAACCAGCGCATATAAACACGTCAGGCTAGCATGAAGAGAGGAGGAAGAAAAAGGGAAACATCAAAACGATGGGCGAAAGAAGATAAACAGTGACGTCCCGCCTACGATAACAAATCCAGCTCAAGCTTCGATAAGGCCACACACGGCCTGCTGACGCATTGATCACCGGACCTTGCAATCTCTGCCGCTTCCAGAACTTCTCTTGTCAAGCCCGAGCGGTGAAAATACAAAACAGTCGTTTGGTCGAACAGAGTATGACACGGGTTTCATGAGATTCAATTTTTTTTTTACAATGGGCAGCCAGCTGGCCGTCGGTGGCAACGCTCCTGCCCTGGTACTTGTGCTCTTGTAAGCGAACGTTTAAGCATCTGCCGGTTTGGCCAATTAGTATCTGCCACACGACAGGGGAATTTTGTAGACAACGCTACGTGGGCATTTAGCAAAGGCGTCTCTGTGCTTGATAGCGCAGATCGGTTTCCACGCACGCGTGGAACAGCTCAACCTGCACAAGGACAAAAGCTTGTTAGGCGCCGGGAACAAGACCTTGACCACTGAACGTTGCCCAACTTTCTTGAGGTTGTGCGAGATTTTATGTGTGTATGGGATAACAGCTATCTTTTCTTTGACTCTTCTTTCTTTGGGCTTTATCTGGTTTTCTGCCCTCACATCTGCTCGTCGCGCAAACGAGACTCAATTTTCTTTTGCGATACAGGCCTTCAGCGACGGAAAGAATAACCTGCCTGGGAAAAAACGCAGCTTCCAAGCGTGCCGCCTTGTAGAGAGCACTAGACGAGAAGGAAAGCACAATATTCCTCTTGACCAACTTAGAGTGTGCCGAGCTGTACGTTAGGGGCAGCTTGTTGGCTCTTGGCTCGTACAACCAACACACGTGATCATCTTTAAAGGAGCCATGAAGAGAATACAAAAGTTTGTTTTATTCGAAAGATTAGGTGTTTCATAGTACCCCAAGCGCTTTCCCGGAAGCAAATGATGCTGTATTCACTGAGAAATAAGGCAATTTAAGCCAAAATTTTAAATCTCCCGCTAAAATTGCACATTCCGTGACGTGAACCATGGCGTCATACGAGCCGGTCCATGAAACAGATACTTAGTATGTCGACTCCATATAGCACCCACACGCGGGAGTCGACCGAGACGGCGGCCATTTTAAAAATACTAGTAAAACCTAGTGCACCCGCAGCTTTAGTCATGGAATCGCCTGATCCGGAGAACAAAACTCTCGCCGAGGAGCTCGGGCTTGCATTTAACAACCTCACACCACTTGAACGCTCAATGCTTCTAAGTGCACGAGCGGCAAGAGTTGTGGGATACGCGATGGACGGGAAAGCGACCATTCCGCGATAGCCACAACAGACGAACGCCCTGCCGTCGGCACCGCTGCCTCGTCAGCCCCGTCGCGACGGACGAATACAGACTGGTACGTATGTGTCGTATTTTTATTACGGTTAATAATAGTTCAATTTCAGTAGCAGTATCGCTTATGCCAGTTGGCCGGTGTCGTGTATGGAAAGCCGTTCGCGCAAGCTCTCTGCTTCGACCAGAAAGGTACGAGCGTCAATGCGCGGTGTTTAAGGCATTTTTTCCCCCAAGGTCAGAGCGCTTTGACGGCGATTTGACGAAGTCGGCGACGAGCGCCAGCATGTCCCAGGAGTGAGCTAACGTAAGGGTCCCTGCCGTAATGACTTCCTCGGAAATGAAGCGAGCACACTCGTACTTCCTTTAGCTCTCTTTCTCCTCCGTTTGCAAAGTTCACAAAACGTAGCCACTTGCTCTTCGCCGAGGTTCGTCGTTGGGCAGCACATGAAAGGAGATCTCCTCACCGGGGATGTCGCACTCCCTCGACGATTTGCCCGTACTACATGGGCATTTCAAAACGTAGCAACGAAATTTCATTGTAAAGTACTCGAACAAACTGAAGTTTTCAGTGGTTGTAAACTGGAAACGAGCTCCTAACAATAGCAGCAAGCCAACACCATTCCGAAACTGCGACGACTGTCACTATCTCGTCGCTGCTTGCTGTTCCTTACTCCCCTCGTTTCTATTTTTACCTTTGCTGGTTGGCGATATGATGGCCAACCTCCTGTGAAGGGATTACGATACCAAGCAAGGTCGCGGCTGTGCGTTCTGGGACGGTTCGTTGGCCCCTAAGAGCCTCGAACCCGAAAATTCGTCTGCGCGACGGCGAGATGTCGAGCTCGGCCGGCGGTAGTTTCGTACGCATTGGCGCACACGCTTGCGTGTTCGTTCGGAACTTCAGCCGTTTACTCCACCGTTCTTTGTCATAAAAAGAATGTGCAGTATGTTTCACGGGCATTTAGCTCGCTATGCAAACTGTAAGCCCTGCCTAACATGCGTTTGCTTTTGCCGGCCTCCGCCAATCGCAGAGCATTCTCGAGTGACATCATAGGTTCTGTTGCGGAAAATGAGCGGGTGGGCCGCATGGTCATTTCCTTTTTTCCTAATTATGTAGCTTATTTGAGCGAAGTTTGCGTTATAAGTGGTGTCGTTATGTTTCTAACGAGGCAATCTTTCGAATGAACCAAACTTGTGTTTTCTCTTCATGGCTCCTTTAAAACGCAGCCGCAAATATAAAAACCTGATGCTGTCCTGCTCGGGCAATCCAAACGTGAAAGTGGGTGGCATAAAACGGGCATTAAAATCGGCTAAGATACGCGACACGACAGGGTCAGTCAAAGATAAAGAACCGTTAATGCAATTCATGGCTGAAATGGCAAGAAAACAGGAAGTGTCAAAAACAATTAAAAAGTCGTCAAACGTATCTGAAAATTTCAAACACTTTAAGATCACCCAGCCGCTGAAAGATGGCATTGTCACAACGGGCTTAAAACAAATCACTTAAAAGAGGTGCAATGCACGACCCAATACAAAACACCCAGTTTTTGCAGGTAAATGTTGCTGTCAAAGTAAACAAAGGTTGATGTAAGATGGAAAGATAAAAGCTCCAAGAATCCACTCGTGCTCACACTGCACGCGTTCTGAGATTTGACCGCACCGAAATCATCAATGGTGGCCTCGACACTGGACAGCATCCCTTAAATTCAGTCACGTCGCTCTACAAATAGTGAAACCAGACAGAAGTTAAATGCACTTAACCACACACTTTATTACTTCATAGAGATATTCTTGGTAAAGTTAAATCAATGATGATGCATGAACGGTGGTTGGTGGAGTTCTATTGGTGTAGCACATGAGTGGAAACGTTTTTTAGATGCGACGGCATCTCATTCACTCGCCTTGTCCCTCCATACGCCGTTGTCGTTGTCCGTCCACACCCCTCCCCCATTCTCCTCGCCGCGCGAGCTGCGCTCTCCGCTGCTCACCCCCTCTCCTCTCCGATAGCGAACACTCTCTCGCGAGGGGCATTGGATTGGATTCGATTGGATTATCTTGGCTTGGATTGGATTGGATTTGGATTAGATTGGATTGGATTGGATTGGATTAAAGTGGATTGTGTTGGATTGTGTTGCGTCACAGCCGCGCCACGTTGCGTCATAGCCGCGGCAGGGGGTTCACGGCACGTTTCACGCGATGGGAGAATCAACCTAACGGAAACAACAACGGAATCCCCTATGCGTCGCATCTACACCGGGGTTCCCGCGAGGGGAAGTGGGTGTAATTTTTATAAAGTTAAAGGAAGCTCAAACCCGCTGTTAGACGACCTCACTTCTCCATCTCTGCCGCAGCGGATGGAGGCGACGAGATCGGCGGCCGAGACGGTGGAGGAGGAGAAGAAGAAGAAGAAGAAGAAGAAGAAGAAGAAGAAGAAGAAGAAGAAGAAGGAGGAGGAGGAGGAGGAGGAGGAGGAGGAGGAGGAGGAGGAGGAGGAAGTACTTCTATTCAGATTTCTGAACGGCCCAGAGTGCGACCTAGGGGAGTGGTTCATTCTTCACTGGAGCCCATATGGAGTCCGCGCCGCCTGTGCTCTGTCCACCAACTGAAGCTTGGTAGGCAGACAGGGGCTGGACAGCAGCATCTCCCATTTCTCTTGTTGCGTAGTTGTCGAAAAGAGATGGGGATGCTGAGGGCTAAAGTCGCACGCCCCGGTTATGTGGCGGAGTGTTCCTACTTCTGAGCAATATTTACATTCAGAGTCGTACCGATTCGGGTGCATTAGGTGAAGACACGTCGGGAGTGGGAAGGAGCCGGATTATATGTGCCGTAGGGTAGTTTGCTTTTCTCTGGAAAGGGCAGGGTATGACAAAGGTAGGGTCGGTCTCTGAAGGCGATAAAGCTGGGTTATGTCACTGAACGACACAAGCGGGTGACTGCCCTCGTGCAGCTCCATAGCACGGTGGGTAAAAGCGCATTTTTGTTGATGGGCGTCTTCGTTGCCCTCCATGAAAGCGTGAGAGGGTGTCTAGATGAGCTGAATAGAACCGTTTGGGGAGTGTGTTTTTAGCACACGCAGTGCACGTCGGGACACCGAACCCGACTGCTAACTCCGGTAGGCTTGTTCGGTATCGGTTACTAAATTCCGAACCCCTGGTTGAGTGAGAGCCAAGGCGAGGGCTGCCTCTTCTGCTGCGATCATGTCTTTGGTCTTGAGTGAGGCACACGCAAGGAGGTTAGTTCTGGAGGTAGCCACGATGATGGCGTACTACTGCCATCAAAGTTTGGAGGCGTCAGTGTATATAACTGCGTGATCCCCACAGAGGGTGGTGTTGAGCGCTTGAGCCCGTGCTTTTCGGCGAGCCTCGTCGCGTGAGGGGTTCATATTTATAAGCAAAGGAAGGATCTTTATTTCTTGTCGCCAAGAGTGCAGGAGTACATCAAGCGGAGTGACATTCTGTGCTGCCGAGCCAATCTGGTGAAGGATGCGGCGACCAACCGCAGTTCTGCTCATTCGGAGCTTATGGTTAGAAAGATGGCCCTCTATCAGCTCTTCCACCATGTTGTGGAGCCCCATGCTAAGAAGCCTCTATGTGGACGCACTCGAGAGAAGACCAATGGCCTGCTTAACCCCCTTTCTAATCATTATATAAAGCAACTTTATGTCCTCGTTTCCGAGAAGAAGACAGGGGGTTGACGTAAGTGATTCTCGAGAAGACAAAAGCTTGAATTAATTGAAAGGTATCAGATTCCTTGAGGCCTCGCTTCTTGGTGGCAACTAGCCGGATCATATGTATGATTTGATTGATGCTGTGTTTGAGGCGCTGCAACGATACGTAACTCTCGGTGTTGGCCTGGAGATGTAGGCCCTCAATCTTGATGCTGGGGCTTGGAGTGATGGCCTGGCCATCAAGGAGTATTTGAATGTGTTCCGTGATGTGTCGTTTGGCGTGAGGGCGGATGATAAGTACCTGTGATTTTTTACGTGAACATTGGAGGCCACAGGCTTTAGCACATTTGCGTATTAGGAGTGAGATGCCATGCGCTGGAGTGAGCTTCTTTTAATTTTTGTAACTCCTAGCACAGGCGCAAGGCGCGCACAGGGCCGCTAGACGTGCCATGCACGGAGCGCAGAGCGGCGCGTCAGGTAGCGTGACGCTATCACGTGACTTTCAACGAAAATGCAGGGCGTAAACCCGTAGGTGTGCTTGGTGAGTCCACCCCCTGTCTTCTCCGTCTAGGCGTGGGCTCATAGCTGAATCGGTAAGAAAACTGGCTCTGGCTTTGTTACGCTATTAGTTCCAGGTTTGATTCCTGGCGGTGCCACTAAATTCTTTTATTTGTTCGCGGCAGTTTTCTGTTGACACCAACGGTCGTGAAAGGACCCTTCGGTGGTAGAGGTATAAAGCTTTGCTTTAAAAAATTTCGGCAACGTTCAGGGGTCAATGTCTTGTTTCGGGCGCCTTGTGCAGGTTGAGCTCCCTCACGCGTGCGCGGAAACCGATCGGCGCTATCAAGCACAGAGACGCCTTTGTTAAATGCCGACGTAGCGTTGTTTACAAAATTCCCCTGTCGTGTGGCAGATACTAATCGGCCAGACCGGCAGATGCTTAAACGTTCGCTTACAAAAGCACAAGGACAAGGTCAGTAGTGTTTCCACCGACGGCCAGCTGGCTGCCTCTTGTAAAAAAACTCCCAAGCATTTCCCCGAGGGTGAACATGGTTAAGTGCGAATGCACGGGGTGATGCTATGAGGGGGAGTAAAGTTAAAATCCGTTGGCATTCGCCCGTGAGCGCGCGCGAGCCGACCCACGGAGGTCTGGCAGTTTATCGCTGCATATATAGGGGGGTACGCCGCGCCGAGCGCGCCGAGCCAGGTGGCTGAGAGAGGAGGCGAGCGCAAGGGGAGAGGGACAGCGGCGCACGGCAGCTGCAGCCGAGCGAGGGGGAGAGGAGAGAGTGTGACGTCACGGTGGAGAGAGAGGCGCGCGGCAGCTGCTGGTGAGAGGAGGCGCGCTGTGACGTCATACCATGACGTCACGGCGCGAGGAGCGGTGCGGGGAGCGGCGCGCACCCGCGCAGCCACGGCGAGGAGGCGGAGCGAGCGCGGTCACGTGGTGAAGTGACGTCACCGCGCCGTTGCTACCGACGCTCCTCTCCGCTCCACGCCGTTGCTAGGGAGAGGAGGACTGCGGACGCCGCCGCCGCCGCCGCCGCCGGCGGTGGACGGTTTGGGGTCGCTTATGAAGTGCATTCGCACTTAAAAAAATGTATCTCGGGAAACCCGTGTCATCCTCTTTTCGACCGAACGAGTCTTTTGTATTTTCACCGCTCGGGCCTGACAAGAGAAACTCTGGAAGCGGCACAGATCGCAAGATCCGGTGATCAATGCGTCAGCAGGCCGGCTGTTGCCTTATCAAAGCTTGAGCTGGATTTCTTGTCGTAGGCAGCAAGTCACTCTTTTTCTTCTTTCGCCAATCGTTTTGATGTTTTCCTTTCCTTCATCCCCTCTTCATGCTAGCCATTATATGCGCAGGTTCTGCATTAAACCAATTGTTGAAATTTAGCGCTTGTTCTGTACTCGCCTGGTCCTCTGTTTTAAAGCAAAGCTTTTTACCTCTACCACCCAAGGGTTCTTTCGCGACCGTTGGTGTCAACATAAAATTCCCACGAACAAATAAAAGAATTTACTGGCCCCGCGAGGAATCGAACCTTGAACTAATATAGTAACAAAGCCAGAGCCCGTTGTCCTACCGATTTAGCGACGAGCCCACGCGGAGACGGGGAAGACAAGTGGTGCACTCACCAAGCACATCTACGGGTTTAACCCCTGCATTCTCCCTGAATGCCACGCGATAGCGATTAAAGGAAGCTCACACCAACGCATGGTACCTCACTTCTAGTACGCCAATGTGCTAAGGCCAGTGGCTTCCAGTGCTTACGTAAAAAATGTCAGTTTCTTGTCGTCCGCCCTCAAGCCAAACGACACCTCAAGGAACACATTCAAATTCTCCTTGATGGCCAGACCGTCACTCCAAGCCCCAGTATCAATATCCTGGGCCTACATTTTCAGGTCTAGACCAAGAGTGACGTATCTTTGCAGCGCCTCAAACACAGCATCAATAAAACCATACACATGATCAGGCGAGTCGCCACCAAGAAGCGAGGCCTCAAAAATCCGATACCTTTCGATTAGTTCAAGCTTTTGTCCTCTCGAGAATCACTTACGTCTACCCCCTGTCTTCTTCTGGGTAAGGAAGACATAAAGATGCTTGATATAGTGATTAGACAGGCGGTTGAGCAAACCATTGGACTTCCCATGAGTGTTTCCACACCGAGGCTGCTTAGCACGGGGCTCTACAACATGGTGGAAGAGCTAATAGAGGGCCATCTTTGTATCAAGAAGTTCCGAATGAGCAGAACTGCGGCGGGTCGCCGCATCTTTCACCAGATTGGCTGGGCAGCACAGAATGTCACTCCACTTAATGTACTCCTGCACTTTTGGAGACAAGAAGTAAACATGCTCCCTTTGCTTAGAAATATGAACCCGACACACGAGGAGGGTCGCCGACAAGCACGGGCTCATACGCTCAACACCACCCTCGGTGGGGATCATGCAGTTATCTACACCGACGCCTTCCAACATCGTGGGCAGCAGTACGCTATCATTGTCGCTACCTCCAGAACCAACTTCCTTGCGTGTGCCTCACTCAAGACCCAAGACATGACGGCAGCAGAAGAGGCAGCCACCGCATTGGCTCTCACTCAACCAGGTGTTCGTAAGGTAGTCACCGATTCCCAACAAACCTACCGGAAGTACCAGCCGGGTTTGCTGTCCCGACTGCACAGCATGTGCTGCAAAACTACTCCCCAAATGGTTTTATTCAGCTCATCTGGACACACGCTCACGCTTCCATGGAGGACAACGAATACGCCCACCAAGCCTGCACTTTTACCCCCCGTGCTATGGAGCTACACGAGGACAGTCACCCGCTCGTCTCGTTCAGGGACATAACCCAGCATTATCGCCTTCAGAGACAGACCCTACCTTTGTCTTACCCTGCCCTTTCCAGAGAAAAGCAAACTACCCTACGGCACATACAATCCGGCTCCTTCCCACACCCGATGCGTCTTCACTTAATGCACCCGAATCGCTACGACGCTGAATGCATATTTTGCTCAGAAGTAGGAACACTCTGCCACATCATCGGGGTGTGCGACTTTAGCCCTGAGCACACTCCTCTCTTTCCGTCATCTACCGAACAAGAGCAACGGGAGATGGTGCTGTGCAGCCCCTCTCTGCCTACCCAGCTTCAGCTGGTGGACGGAGCACAGGCGGCGCGGTCTGAATATGGGCTACGGTGAAGAAGGAACCACTCCACTGGGCCGCACTCTGGGCCGTTCAGAAATCTGAATAGAAATATTTCCTCGTCCTCCTCCCCCTCCGGTCCTCCTCTCTCTGTGCCGCCGATCACGTCGCCTCAGTCCGTGAAGGCAGAGACGGAGAAATGAGATCGTCTGACACCAAGTTTGAGCTTCAATTTTATAAAAAAAAGAGTTTGCACTCATGTGCTACACCAATACAACTCAACTGCAACCACCGTTCATGCATCATTCAATAATTTAACCTTACCACGAATATCTCTTTGAAGTAATAGAGGGTGTGGTTAAGTGCATTTCACTTCTCTCTTACTATTTCTAGAGGGACGTGATTGAATTTAAGTGACGTCGCATTGTTAATCATTCTGGGTGCCCTTTTACAGCTTTGCTTTCCAACCACATTCACGGGATGGATTGGTGCTAATTTTTTTTTACTGCGCTTGTTTTCTGTGTCGCCGTTTTAACTGAATCTTTAAAAAAAATGATCAACGGTTTATAAAGAAAAGGCTCCATTCTAGGCTTACAAGATACCAAGAAATCGAAAAAGCCCAAAACTCGTCCTGTCAAGTAGATTTTTAGATAAACTGATCGAGTACTAGAATTACATAAGTGCAGATATCGCGGGAAATTGTTCAATGCGCGCCGAAGCAAAGATAAAGTGTTTCAGCTAAGAATTAACCTCGGCGGGAGTACGGCCCAAGCAATGATAAGTAGTCTATTTCTGCCCCTGAAAAGGAACGCGTACTACGAAAGCATACGGTCAATATTATCTTGCAGAGCGTCAACATGACTTCTTAAGAACCACCTCGAGTGAAAACTTAGATCAGCCCTAGGACTATAGGTATCCCACTTACGCAACAAAATGTGCCCCATGAATTAGAGAGTCAGCAAAAGAGGGAGACATTCGTATTCAATTTGAGAACAAACACATGATTTGTCTGGTCATCTGAGGAGGAGGATGGGCAAAAAATGAACATCATAAGTCAGGCTTAATGGGATTGGAAGACAAGCGTACCTAATGAAAGGTAGAAAATCGGGGCCAAAATGCATATTTGGCGGTGGCTTTTGTACTGCTTTCGCGTGCTTGCGTGCGTGTGGGATTTTGCGCATGCTTATGTGTGTGTAGGCGTGCGTGTGTGCGTATGCGTGCGCGGGTGTGTATACCTGCGTGTATGCCTGTATGCGTGTTGTTTGAATGGGTGGCTTTAGAAGCGTAGGTTTGGGGTGTTCACGTGGTACACAAAGCTCACAGCCCTAATCCCCCAGATGCTGTGGATCCACCGGCGAAGGAGTGTTGGTGTTGGTCAGCAATCTCTGGGTTGAGGGTTCAGAGAGGTGGCTCCTTCAATTTCAATCCGGTAACGTTTAACTGTACAACTCTGTCTAGGGAAGTTTGCCTCACTGTGCTATTAGAAAGATTTTCCGGCATAAATTGGGTAATGATAGGGCTAAGTGAGATAGCAGAGGAGGGATTAGGATGCTTAATAAGGCGCACATTCTGTTGCCGAGGCTACCCAGAGAGGAAGGAGGAGCGAGTAGGACTTTTGATCAACACAGGGAGAGCAGGGATAGTGGCAGAAGTTTACGCCAAGAATTCTACCGGGTGTCGACCCATCCTGATCAGGCTAAATGGACGTACAATTAAGGCAGTGTAAGCCTAGCTTTCAACGTTTAGCTACGGGGACGTAGTTGTTCACAGTTCCTACGAAAGTATCTAATCGGCAATGAATGAGGTAAACATTGTGGGAACGCGACTTTTGCGCGTTCCCTCGTGTTCGGCTTTACCCCGTTGCTTGCTCGTGGCGGGAACTTGCTTGAGAAGACGTCTGTGAGGGAGACCTACCTCGTCGCCGAAGGAGTGCCTTGTGGCTGGCGAGAACGCGCGGGATGCAAGTGGCGGGGGGTAGGTGTTCGGGAAGCGAGGCGGCAGGACGCGCCTGGCGATCCCTTCCTTCGAGGTGCGAGAAGCGCGACAATGGCCGCCGTCCGCGTCTAACTATGCAGACGCGAGCGCACCGAGGCCCCCGGATCGGACGGTTGTCGCGGTGAGTCCAAATTCTCGATTCCCTTAAATTTCCCGGGCGATCAAA
The DNA here is from genome assembly GCF_048455015.1 of Haemaphysalis longicornis. Lineage (NCBI taxonomy): Eukaryota > Metazoa > Arthropoda > Arachnida > Ixodida > Ixodidae > Haemaphysalis > Haemaphysalis longicornis. Next base: position 331,288,496 of record NW_027526203.1, read on the forward strand.
TAGATCCTCGCTGTCAAACAGCTATCCTGCATGCTCTTTTGAGGTTTATTACTCAGCAATAAATATCAATGCGCTAAAAGACTTGTCGCTTCCTTTGTTCTGTCGAGCCACGGCCCGCCGCGTGGTAGGAGATAGCTTGCTAGCGGCGTGAAACGTGTTGACAAAGGCTGATAGTGTCTCTCGTCGCCCGTTTTGGTATTACATGAGAAAGTACCGACCTACTTTACCAGCCTAAATCGCACAACATTAAGCACTGGATCATGATTGGAGACTTTAAGGGAAGATTATTTGAAGAGCCTGTAGGGGAACGTCCAGAGGGGAAGCTTTGTAATAGGCATTCGGAATAGCGGAGGTGACACACTTGTTGGTCTTGTGGAGAGGAAATGTGAGGGTAGTGAATTCGTTCTTCCATAAACGGGAGAATATAAAGCAGACCAAAAATTTTCTAGCCGTTAGTGCCGATGAAGGCATTGTGCCGGTTGTGGTGATGCGCAAGTGCAACAGCAGTGATCGCATGAATGGCGAGGAGCGGAATCGCGCTACATTCGGGTGGGAGTGGGATAACACTAGTACAACAATCCAGTGTCATCCCACTAGGTGAAAGTGCATGGCCAGCATATCTGTTGTTGGTTATTAGTTGACCACAAACTCCCGCTCAAATCGTGCCGTCACCCAGGGGAAATGTTCAGCCGGATTGTGGCCATCCCGACGTCTTGCGTTTTCCGCCTCGCGGTATTCGGGGTCCCGACGGGAATCGCCTGTATTCTTGGCGTCCGCGGCCCGATCCTCGTCATTGGTCCCCTTTCGCCGCGTTCGCTCCCATTCGCGTCAATTTAACGCCAAGCTTTATACGTATAGGCGAAATGGAAATCTGGCGATCCCGTGTAGGCAGAAAACTCCTCTGGTGCAACCCCATGCGCATGCTTAAAAAAAAAACAGGTTGGAGAGGAGATAGAAGTGAGGGGAGGAACATTAACTAGGTTTATAGTTGACAGCTACACTCTTGAATCCAACGACACTGGTCAGTGGGAACGGCTCATCAAAGGGAGCGACAAAGGGTCTCTCTCGCAGCTGAGCGCGCACAGGGCCCGCTGCTGCGGAAGGAAGGAAGGAAGGAAGGAAGGAATACGTTTTTTCGTCCATCGGGATCAGGTGTTGGGGGTGGAGGAGGCCCACAGGGCCGCCGCGACCGCCAGGGCCCGGGGGGTGGTCAGGACTTGGCCTGACTCCCCCGGGTCACGCAACATCTGCTCCCAGTGGTGAGGGGAGGGAACGGGGGGTACGGGTCTGCGGGGCATTCGCAGAGGGAATGGTAGTGAGTGTCGAGTGCCCCGCAGGATGGACAGGTAGGGTCAGTAAAGAGGTGTGGATGACTGTGTAATAATTGTGTTCTGTGTGGGAAGGTGTGTGTTTGTAGGATGCGCAGCATGTGGCCCGCCTCCGGGGAGAGGTGTGGGTGCGGGGGTGGGTATCGGCAGCGGAGAAGGCGGTAGTGCAGGGCTATATCCCTGTATTGCAGGAGGGAGGCTGGCTTGCCTGCAGGGGCATCGCGTGTAGGCGTATGGCGACCCGGTCAATTAGTTCGCGAGCACGTACGTGCACCACTTCATTAGCGCCTACGCTTGTGTGGGGCTGGTGTCCACAGCAGGGTCACGTTGTCGGATGGAGGATTTTTGGAGAGAATTTTTAATGCCATGGGAGAGATGTTACCGCGAATAAAATTGCGGATGGCCTGCTGACAGTCAGAGAGGACGAATTGGGGGGTGGGGCGCTGGGTGAGTGCGAGGGCAATGGCTGCCTCCTCCGCCGTGGTAGTGTTGCTAGTTAGGATGGTAGCCGCTGTGACGTTTGGTGATGTGTGTTGGCCAACAACAGCTGCACAGTGTGCAGGTTTGTGAGGGTAGGGGGTAGCATCAGTGTATAGTGTGCATGGTGATGGTGGGTATAGTTTGGCGTGGGCGTTGGCTCGTGCTAATCGGCGGGCTGCATGGAAAGTAGGGTCCATGTGGCGAGGAATTGGGCGGATTCGGATGCTGTTACGGATGTGAGGTAGAATGGGGAGTGGCGGGATTGGGATGTTGGGTGGTAGTGCGTTTATAGAGTTGAGAATGTAGTGCCCTGTTGGGGAGGATGCAAGGCGCGTGAGTTGGGAGACGCGGTGGGCGTCTAGGTGCTCCCGTATGGTGTGTATGCCGAGGTCGAGTAAGCGATGTGTTGGTGCGTATGGGGGAAGCAGGAGTGCATGCCTATACGTCTTCCGGAGGAGGGCATCAAGTGAGTTGAGTTGGGTAGATGTAAGGTTAATGTATGGTAGGTGGTACAAGATACGGTTGAGTAGAACACTGTGTACGAGACGGAGGCGGTCCTGTTCCGTGATGCCGTGGTGTTTGCTGGCGATCCGTCTCATGAGATGCGTGGTTTGGGTAACGTATTTCTTTACGTGCTGGAGGGTGAGTGCGGGTGATCTGTTGTGTGTTAGGGTGAGGCCTAAGGGGAGCACAGCTCAAGCGACAACGGCGGGCAGAGTCGGCGGCGGTGCGGGTGGAGCAGCATCAACGTCGCAATGGCAAACACCGGCCATACGTTACAGCCTGGCTGGTTAACCATCTGTACAGAGTGCATGGGCGCTTTTTTTTTTCTCTATGAGTAGTAGGCATCACTGTGCAACACACAATGTCGGAAAGCCAGGTTATGAAAACCAAGCTTATGCCGATCTCCCAAAATCAGCTGCACTTCTAAACACAAATGAATCGCTGGGAAGACATTTTTTTCAGGGGCAATATACGCTATATGAAATCAAAATATGAAGTGCCGGAGGCGAACAGGTGGTCGAAGGGAGAGTGTGTGCCGAAATGAGTTGCACATTTGTGTCCTCAATCAGGTAATCGAGAAATGGGCAGGATGCAAGAAACATCTTGAGATAAGTTTAACGAGATCAGCTTAAAGTTTAAGTGTTAAGTTTAGTATAGCTACCAAATTAATGGACACATTGAGATACAAGGCAGCAAAGGATATTTTCTGCAAGGCGGTAGAAGAGATTTCAGCTTACTCTGTGATTAATTATTAGTAAACTGAAAGGGCTGGGTGTTCGATTAGGAATAAGTATTACGTAGAGAGTAGATCTGGGAGTAAGAACGGTAAATGGTAGCTGCAAATCATTTTGATGGATTAAAAACGTTAGGTGACGTCAAGAAGTAGGCGCTGGTGACGCGGAAACACAAGAAAGCGCACGAAGAGGGAGCGATTTATTGTTTGAGCTGTAAGACCCTTTGAGAACATTGTTGGGGTCCCGTGTGCACTTTGTGTGTATCTCATCTTTCGTTTAAATAAAGACAACTTCCAACTCTAAAAAAGTGTAACGTTAGGTTTAACGTTAGGCCGGCACATACCCGCATTCGAATCACCAAGCAAAGACATTTAGGGAAAATATAATTTTCTACTCGCTTTATTGCATTCCCCTTCATTAGCATACTCAAATTAGTGATGAAGGCCTTCGTGTATGCCTCTAAGTTGATATGTCTCCTAGTCGAAGGCCAGCACGCATTCGGAAGGTAGTCAGCTAGCTATCGTGGCGTCAGAGGTGTGTGCCCATCTCGCATTCCTAATGCGCCTGGATCGACTGCCCCCAGACCCAAGTTTACCGAACCCTTTATTCAACTCCATTACCTTTAATTGTTTACAGGAGCTTTCGTCATAAATTTGGCGTCAAATCCGAGCATTCTGTGACTTGCCTTTGTTCTCTGTGGTGTCGGCCTTTTGTATCGAACGGCACAAATCGGTCAAATGGCCAAATCGGCCGAATGAAAGAAAGTCACTTTAATCGTCGTGGTCCTTTTAAACAATTCTGAGTACTTCGTTCCACTCGTTTAATTCAAACTTTGCACCTGGAAAAGACCATGACGTTCACAGTGATGTTGAAAAATTCCCATTTCTCTGTTCAGAAACTCCCTATTTTTAGCATATTTTCCCCGCAGATTTCTCAAGAATTCCCCACAAAATTCCCTGCGTTCTCTTTCTGCAACTGATAGATATTTACATGAATTCCTGTTCGGTTTTCGACGTTATCCAGCGCCACCTATGTCTAGTTTACGTAACCTTCCGGACGCAGATGCTGTTCACAGAATCAGAGTTTCAGCGTGAACTAAATTTCACTACATATGCCGCTCAGCTGCATTTGACTGTGCATTTCACGTTTTGTGCCAAACAGCATGCTTGCTTTGGATGCTAAACATTTAATTTCAAACTTCCCGTATGGAAAAGAACTAGATAATATAGGGTAATTGAGGTAATTTATGCTCACCGCCGGGACTGCTGGCGCCATCGCTTGTTGACTGCTAGCACGCGGACTAAGTCACACCCGAAATACTTTTTTGTATATTGCGCAGGAATACATGCGAACAGGCTTCAGCCCTTCAGCGTCGACGCTTCACACTTTACTAGCTCGTTCTCGGGGAGTATTCTTTCCTCTATGCTCCCTCGTGTTTTATGAACTGATTTGGAAGCGGTCTTGGCTGCTTGTGTCTTGCAGGAACACAACTGCGGAAATTTGAACACAGACCCTATGATCCTTAGGGGAAATTCGAAAACCAAACAACAAAGCAATAAATGACGCAAGGTCCGGTTTACTTACACTATTTTTATTTTTACTCCATGACTCCTAAAATTCCCTGAATCTATTAAAGATTCCCTTTTTCCCATTTGGCCAAAATTACAGCGGGAAATTCCCCGAAAAGGGAACTTTCCTTGCTGGAATTCACAGCAATCTGACGGGCTAGTTGGTCTGACATGCTGCATATAAAATCGCACTAAAAATGACAGGACGTACAGGAAGAAGACCCACCACAGAGCCCAGACACTCATCTGCGTTGTGTGGTAGGTCTTCTTCCTGTTCGTCCTGTCCTTTTTAGAGTGATTTTATTTCTTCCATGACCTGTTCAAGAACGATTTGTTAGGCTTACTTTCCTTTACTGGCGCTCCAACTTTGTCCTTCGATCTCACAAGCAGTTCAGCGCGGCAATTTAAGTTGCACAACAAAGACGCTCCGTAACACAGCCAAGAGACTTCGCTGATGTCTTATGTGTACAAAGGCAGTAATATAATGACCACCGAGGCCAACTTTCTCTTCATTCTTTTTGCCTAAACTCTCTGCTTTCGGTTGTTCCTGGCTCTGCGAAAGTCTTTGTAGGTTAAGTGCTCGCAGCGAGCACGTAGTAGCCTTCGGGGCAGCATCAGGCAGCGAGAGGCCGTCGCGTGAGACGGCGCGCTTATCGAGTCGACGTGACGCCCTCAGCACGCGACACTGCAGGCCTGCGCCTGTGTTCGCCGCTCAACGATCACCGGCGCGCGACCCAAGGTGTTCACGTTTAGGGTCAACCGTTCGATGACTGCCTAAGAAAGGGAACAAACAGAAACGCGACGTCGCGACGAGATTTACTGGGTTTGTTTGTGCGGAATTCGAGTCGCAACGTCTTACCGCCTAGAGCTAACGGCCAGGGTCGACCATGCGTGTCTCACAACCACCCCAGTATAGTAGCGCGTTGTTAAAGCATGCTCGTTGAACCTCCAAATTCACTGGATTTGAAAAATAAGCATAAAAGTTGTTAACACAAGAACTGTCACAACAAATATATGAGCTATACAATGACACCCAATACAATGTTAACGTATCTTATTCACCGACATAGAAAAGAGACGTCTTTATAGTATATATATATATATATATATATATATATATATATATATATATATATATATATATATATATATATATATATATATATTGTGAGGCCGTAGATAGCAGACGACCGGACTGTGGCTTCGTAGCTCCTTTATTCGGAGGCGAGTCGACTAGAACGCAAGATGGCGATCAAGCCCCAGCACTGATGATGATCTCCGAAGAAGCGGGCTCGTCGATGATGATGAGTTTGTACAGGAAATGAAGAAGTGATCACCTCAAGCCGGTGGTGATGATAGTGGGCAATTGCTACCTATGGTGGCATACAGGCTGTAGCCTCAAACAAAGCTCACACTAATGCCCCCTCTTGGGAAAAGCGGCCGCCTGGCCGCGGATTAGGCAGGATCACGGCGAGTGAAGGCCTTAAGCCGGGACACGTGTACAATCTCTGTACCGCGACGACGACGGTCCGAAGTTCCACAAACTGGGGTGACGCGATAATTGACGGGTGAGGTCGCCTCGAGAATCTTGTAAGGACCAAGGAAGCGGTGTAAAAATTTCTCGCAGAGGCCGGGAACGCGGACCGGTGTCCAGATCAAGACTTCGTCACCAGGGGAGAAGTAAACAGATCGATGAGCAGTGTCATAGCGTTGTTTGCGGTCCTGTTGACTAGCTTCAGTGCGCGTGCGAGCAAGCTGGCGGCAATGTGCGATGCGAGAAACGAATTGTTCGGGGGACGATGCAGAAGGGGAAACCGGAGCGGTAAAGAAGCAGGTATCCAAAGTGTGTGAAGGGTGCCGACCGTACACAAGGTAGAATGGGGTGTATCCTGTGGTGCGTTGAACTGCGGTGTTGAAGGCAAAAGTAACAAAAGGTAGGATAGTGTCCCAATTTCTGTGATCAGGCTGTATGTACATCGAGAGCATGTCGGAAAGAGTGCGGTGAAAGCGTTCCGTAAGTCCGTTAGTTTGAGGATGGTAACTCGATGTCATCCTGTGAGAGGTGTTAGCAGCTTGAAGTACATCGGAGAGGACCTGCGACAGGAAGCTCTTGCCCCGGTCACTTAGGAGGACGCGAGGTGCGCCATGGCGAAGTAAGATATTGTGCAAGAAAAAGTGAGCGACGTCAGCAGCGCTGGCCGAACGAAGTGGAGCCGTCTCCGCGTAGCGAGTTAGATGGTCAACGGCCGTGACGATCCAGCGGTGACCAGTGGCCGTTATAGGCAATGGACCGTAAAGGTCAATACCGACCACTTCAAACGGTGTAGCTGGGCATGGAACCGGCTGCAATAGACCGGCGGGTGGAGACGTAGATCTCTTGCGATGTTGACATGGCGGGCAGGAGGCGACGTATTTGGCGACACTGGTAGACAGTCCCGGCCAAAAGAAGCGACCTCGAATGCGCTCGTATGTCTTGTGAAATCCAAGGTGGCCAGCGGTTGCGTCATCATGGAAAGCTTGCAAGATGCTTGAACGAAGGGAACGAGGCACAACTGGAACCCATCCGGCACCATCGGTGTGGTGGTTGATACGGTGAAGCGCGCCATCAACCAACCGGAAATTTCGTAGTTGCCGACGTAGGCGGCTATTAGGTGGTTGCGTCGAACCGGTGAGCCGATCGATTATGTTTCGGCAGTAGCTGTCGGCGCGTTGACGGGCAACCAAGTCGCGGAGATCAGCAGACGTGACATCTATGGGTGCAATGGGCAGGTGGAGCTCATGGGTGGGTGTCACCAAGTCGTCCGACGACTGCGTGAGCGGGCACCGTGAAAGCGCGTCTGCGTCGAGGTGCTTGACTCCGGACTTGTACGTAACCGTAAAGTCGTATTCTTGCAAGCGCAGCACCCACCGACCAAGTCGCCCAGACAGGTTCTTCAATGAAGACAGCCAGCACAATGCGTGATGGTCTGTAACGACCGTGAAATGTCGGCCGTAGAGATATGGCCGGAATTTTTGTACAGCCCATACAACCGCCAGACACTCTTGCTCAGTGATTGTATAGTTCTGTTCCGATTGTGTCAGAGAGCGGCTCGCATAAGCTACGACTCGTTCACGCAACTGGGCATCTCGCTGTAGCAAAACGGCGCCGATGCCTTGCCTACAAGCATCGGTATGGAGTATGGCGGGTTTTGTGTCATCGAAATGACATAGTACTGGTCCGGAAGTAAGTGCCTGCTTGAGGTCTTCAAAAGCTTTTTCGCAGTCATCAGTCCAGACGAAGGAGGTTCCGGAATGCAGTAGTTGGTTGAGGGGCGAAGCCAGAGTGGAGAAATTACGGACGAAACGACGAAAATATGATGCTAGACCGAGGAAACTGCGAAGGGCTTTTTGGTGTTGGGGAGACATAGCCAGACGACGGGTGAGCCGTGAGTGGAGACAGCGGCAGGGGTGTCCGTCCAGCGACCTCAGAGTAAGACGGCGTTGAAGGAGCCACAGGATGAACAGGAGGCAATAGCACCGGCATGGCGACAAGCTCCTCTTTAACCATCTCGCGAAGGCCAGGAGCAGGAGATGTTGAGGGGACACCATGTGTGCAGTGAGAGACGTCGCCATACATTTCCTCGCGAACTATAGCGCGAATCATCGCACGAAGTTGTTGTTCGTCTCCGAGATGATGAGTAGACGCCATGTCCCGTGGAAGGCGGATCGACTGACGTTCGTCGAGACGCTGACAGGTAGAGATCACGTCAGATACAGTGTCCAGGTTCTGAAGGACAAGTGCGTTGAACGCGAACTCGCCGATCCCCTTCAGAATGTGACGGACACGGTCGGACTCCTGCATATCATTGTCGACGCGGCGGCACTGTGCTAGAACATCTTCGATGTACGAGGTATAGGTCTCGTTAGCTTGCTGCTTGCGGACATCCAGTATCCTCTTTGCGTTGTCGCTCCGAGCTTTAGTGGAGCCAAAAATCTTTCGCAGCTCCGTAGTGAAGCCAGCCCAGTCGGCAAAGTCGTGTCGGTGGTTTAAATACCATGTCTCAGCGACTTGCTTAAGAGAGAAGCCAACGTTCAACAGTTTGTTGTGATCATCCCACCTATTGAACTGGCTGACGCGGGTGTAACTGTCCAGCCACTCCTCCACGTCTTCTCCCCGAAGACCATAGAAGTGGGGCGGGTCGCGCTGGGGGCTGGTCACGATGCACTGCAGGGGCGCTGAGACAGCGCCACTGGGAGTATCTTGCGACATGGGCATTGGTCCCGAGGGCAAGCGGCGACCGGAACGGAGCTCCAGGGGTGTCGAAGGAGAGGTACAGGTCGGGATCGAGTTGCAGCTCCACCACTTGCGAGGCCGTAGATAGCAGACGACCAGACTGTGGCTTCGTAGCTCCTTTATTCGGAGGCGAGTCGACTAGAACGCAAGATGGCGATCAAGCCCCAGCACTGATGATGATCTCCGAAGAAGCGGGCTCGTCGATGATGATGAGTTTGTACAGGAAATGAAGAAGTGATCACCTCAAGCCGGTGGTGATGATAGTGGGCAATTGCTACCTATGGTGGCATACAGGCTGTAACCTCAAACAAAGCTCACACTAAATATATTTATATAGCGAATCAGAAATGGGAAATGAGGGGCTCGGTGAATTAAGACAGAATAAGGGTTGGCAGTCAAGAAAACCTCGGAAAGCAAAGGGGATAATGTGGTAGGTCATTGAAACAGATAAATAATTTGGAAAGACAGAAAGAAAGTGGAGAAAAAATGCCCGCCGGGTTGGATCCGAACCCACAACCGCCAGAATAGGCGTCTGGTGCGATTACCACTACGCTACCGGTGGGGCTGTTTTCCCTGTACTTTCTCGGGTATTTACGTTAAGGTATTTTGTTTTCCTTCGTTTCGAGGTGGTAGCCAAGGCTTCTTATGAAACGTAGGCAAGGCTTGTTATGCGAGAAAGGCCTAGCGAGCTGATCGGTTTGAGGATCGAGGAAGTACAAATAGGTCGGTTTCTGTAGTTGTGTGCACTTAAAATGAGCTAAAATACCCAAACATTACGTACCAAGCACCAGAACTTTGGTTAGCCAGCTATGACGCCAATCGTATTGTGCGACTTTTTGCATTCGTCCCGCTAAGCGCTCCGTCTACGCGTTTAGCGCGAACGCGTTGCTGTAAACAGAAAGGTGGTAACGCTTGCATTCAAAATGCTGCCTTTATTTTCGAAACGCTTGTAACCACGCCGTTCACCGACACACGAGTTCTCAAGCACCCAATGCGGCCGTTAGAGAACAACTAGTTGTTGTTAATCTGCTTACCTCGCTATAACCGATCCATTAAAACCCACATCGTCTGAAATCGTGCATCTCGGCGCAAAGACGGTGCAGGCGGCACTCAAAACTAATCCTGCGCATCCGCCCGAAAGAGAAGATGACACTGCTCGCCATCTAGCGAGCTGGAAGTAAAGCAATCGTAAACGTTTAAAAATGGCCAATAGATGACGCAAACAAAAAGTTGGGGTGGCGGATGGGGCAGCAACTAAGCATCACTATCAGTGGACGCTTACATCAAGGCGCTTCCTCTATGCCTCTATGGCTAACGTAACGTTACAGAGGCCGCGCCGGCCGCATGCTGGCGGGCACAAATTGGGAAGAAACATAGCACAACACAACGACATACACTTCATTGAAGGCATTGTCAACTCCCATTACACGCAATATACCACAGCGCAAGCATAATACACGTATACATACACACTGCACAACACATAGTATACTTCTCAGATGTCCGCGAAATCACAAAGCTAAACTATACCGTAAACGGCTACATAGTATTTATAACACTGATTGCAGAGCGCGCAAGTAGAAACAATGAGCTTGTTGTTTGTTTCAAATAACCCACAACAATTTGTAAGCCTGGGCTGTGTTTGGTTGTTTTGTCAAATGTAATTTGTGCGATTGCAACCTTTTATCAGTTTCAGGTTTTTTAAGGAGCAGTAGAATAGCTCAAAGATGAAAAAAAAAACGTGTAACGGAACAGTACGGCGCGTATGTTCGAGTAACGACACTCATTGCCTTCGCTCTTTTAGTGAAGAGCACACCGCTGATCTTGCAACCATTCAGAATCGCCGGCCGTAAAGCTAACTGAATGGGATGGGTCCTTTTGTTGTTGGTAACTGATGCATCAATATGTTGCTGTCCGTGCTCGTTGATGAAGAAAGGGGCAGTTTAGTATCATCCCTGCCCTCTTTTACCCTTGAGCGTGAGTAGAAAGCGTCCACAAATGCGGTGGTAACGTAGAACTGGGAGCAGGCGAGTCGCACTCAGCAAGAAAGCAGCCACAGGATGTCCGCAAAACACACGGCTGGAGAACCGTGCGTTTGCGGGGCGAGCACATGGTGATAAAAAAATACAGTGAGAGGATAAGGAAGCACCACACTGCAGGGGCGGTTTTGCACAGAGTCATCGTGTACGTCCGAGCGGCGAAAGCCACTGTACAGCGAATAATGGTCTCGTTATCGGCGTCAGCGCCAACGGCAGATCGCAGACGACAGGGGACAATGTATGCTCCCCCGTGTCCGTGTTTTGTAGTGGCCGTACAGAGTTTGGCTATGTGTAATGAGCCGAAGGGAGAAACTCGCTGGGCTGAGAGCGAAAACCCGCATTTTTCTCCCTTTTTCTACCTTTTTTTCTTATGGTGGTACATGAATGTCGTTAAAAAAACTTGTTTTTGGCCGGAGCCCAAGCGGGAGCCCACGGCAACTGCTTGCGTTGGCTTGGCTTTTCTCTACTAAAACTACATTTTTTACTAAATTCTTTACTAAAAATACATTTTAGTAGCTGCTTATATCGCACGTACATACTTTTTGACAAATGCTTCCGCGTGGCGATATGACCTGCTGGTAAAAACAGAAAAAAAAACATTGCTGAAGCGGCTCTCGCACAGATAATCTGGAAAGTAAGCTAACGCCACGCATATAAAGCTTGCTGCTGGTCAGATGTCCAATTGCGGAGCGGGGCAGATTTTCGTGTTTTAACATTACTTTGTTTAGATCTAGTAATCAAGTTATGTAACCTGTAAACGAAACGTAAAAGCCGTAATGTAATTATTATCGTGGTTATCCCTATAACAAAGAACACATCCTATTGAATAAAACAGATTAGAGCCCACACCGTGGTGGCTAAGTGCACGTTCTGCTGCTGAACACAAAGATGCGGGTGTACTCGCGGCCGCGGTGGTCGCTTTTCTTACTGGAAAAAAAAAGGCATCCATGTGACGAGGTTTCGGCGCACGTTAAAGATCCCCGGGTGTTGTAAATGAATACGTAGCCGTCAACTACATACTAAAATCGGTGTAAAAATCTTCTCCCATGGCGCACACCTTTACTAGATGTTTTCACTACAAAAACGGTGTAAAAGGGGAAAAAGGGTGTTCTTGCGAACACCCTACAATAAGGGTGTCAGGTTGTTTAACACCCTAAAAAAAGGGATGTGGGCAGCGCATCTACGCGTGACAATGTGGATCCGCTGAGCGCGCTGCATGACATACAAACGCATTGAACACGCAGAAGTCACACTTGGACCACAAATGAATTGAGCGGGAAAACCAACGGGGTGCATGGGGAGGGCGAGTACGTACTTACTCATAAATACGTCTTCTCTTCTTGCTTTTATAGCCAGCAGAGGAAATCCTCTAATAGAGTAGATGGGCTTGTCGCAGAAATTCGCAAAAAGTTTTTAATCGGAAGGTGGCTATTATGGTCAATAAGTCATCCAATTTTATTAAATACAAAACACCTATTCCACACCCCTTCAACACCCACCAAGAAGGATGTTCATTATTTCAACACCCTGTTTCCCACAAGGGTGTAAAGCTACAAATTAGGGTGTGAAAGAAAAATGGTGGGAAAGACCGCCAACTAAGAAAATTGGTGTAAAAGTCCTCCAACTTTGGAGGTATTTTATGCCCGTTTACATTGGTCGCCTGAACATTTTCTACAAGGTGGGGGGGATTTTGTACTTCACGGTGTTTAAAACGATATGAATTGGCATAATTTATTACCAGCGAAGCTGTTCCAGCTTGAGCTAGGTTCGGTGGTGTTAGCAAAAAAATACCAAGAAAAAGAACTGCGCCGCCTGTAAAGGGTGCACCACCACAGATAGCGCATTCTAACAGTGAATCCGGCTTTCGAAAAGCATGTTCGAGTGTAAGCACAGGTGGCGCGTGCGTATGCGCATCTCTTACTGTACCATTTTTAATGTACTAGTCTTTCTCGGGCTACTTAAACGCAAAAAAAAGAGAAAGAAAAATCGGCGCAGCTTGTACTAGCGGTGCAAGGCTGGAGAAACAGCGGAGCTTGGGGTCGGTCTAGCTTGTTTTCTCTTGTATCTGCAGTCAGTGTTGGTGATACGCGGGAACAGCCTTGTAAAATCCGGCTAAACTTGTCCTCACCCTTCAGCGCCTAGCCTAACCTAGCAAGAACATCGCACCACCTAACAAATCTTAGCGACAGCGGAAGAAGCTAGGTAGACCCCCAGCTACACCGGCATTTTTTTTTTTTGCAACTGAATACCTATTTGGCAGTCTTTCGACGCCTTACAGAAAACCAAGGGCGTTGCGGTCGGTCAACACCTTTTTCGCCCCACAAAAAGATGTAAAGCTACAAATTACGGTGTTGCCGAACCCAAGAAATAGGGCGTAATGACTTCCCAACACCCTTATTTCACTTATACTAAACATTTTCTGGGCAATAAGGGTGTAAAAACGTTTAGTAATCTTTTTAATTTTGAAAGTTCAAATTGACGTTTCACGTGCCAAAGCTAAACTTGGGCGATGAGGCGCACCGTATGTGGAATTGAGCGATAATTGCAGGCTATCATTTTTTTTCCCTTCTGGACATTTCTTACGAGGTGGCGCGTAGGATATGAGGGGATGTCTTGTACGTCGCAGTGCAATTATACATGCATGCATGACCTTAATGAATCAACAGCTGGATACCTTTTCCACAACCTTGCAACACCCTACGAAAAACGCAGATTGTTGCAGTTGGTCAACACCGTTTTTTCCACACAAAAAGGGTGTAGAGCTACAAATAAGGGTATTGAGATTCAAGAAAAATGCTGTAATGGACTCCCTACGCCCTTTTTTCACTTATATTACTCACTTCTAGGCCAAAAAGGGTGTAAAAAAAGTTTAGTGTGTACGTCGCACCTTACACCCCATGGGTAGCTTTGGCGACTAAAACTCCCAACCATCAGAGAGTGCGCGAAGCCGCAGACAAAGCTTCCATAAGGACCACCAGCCTTGTTTTGAGATCGTAAGTTCACAAAACACGTAGGAACGTTGTAACTTTGTTGTTGTTTTGTTTGTTTTTCAATCCGCTAAGAACGGTGTGGCAATGTAGCGGCTACAAATCGCCGCCACGAACGTTGGTAGGGCGCAGCCCATTATGAGCCTATTTATTCGCTTGTACGCGGGTCTGTACTTTGTCATGTCACTAGCAGCTTCCTTTATCCTCCAGAGCCTAGCACTTCTACCTGGCCACTTGGGATTGCTTCGAACCTGCTTTTCCGCCATCATCGACGTCCTCGGCTTTCGTGGACATTGACGTTGCCCGTTAATCCGTGTTATTGTTTTGCCGCTTGCAACCAGAGCCACTTGATTCGATTGCTGCTGAGGCTTGCTTTTCCCATTTTGTAAGTGCTGGTTCCCAACGTCGCTGCTATACAGACCCAGGTAATGTTAGTAAACAAAGTGGGGAAGCCATATACGCATTCGACGCCTGAATTCCTACAATTGTGTACGCGCCGCAATCGAAAGTGTGTTCTGCTATCACGTGGCCCACAGCGTCATTTAATTGCGTGATCAATAAATGGGGAATGACGGCAAAATTTTCCCGACGCTTTGTTCATTTTCGTGTCGTTCTGCCAACAGGGCGAGCGATAGGAGAGCAGAGAACGACACGACACACTGGAGATAGCATGTGGAGAGATTTGCCATCGAGAGTAGAGAGAACTAACCTTCTTCGCAACGCCGACCCCGTTGCCATGCGGACAAGTGCAAGCGTGGTGCGCCAGCTGCCTGTGCTTCGACGGGGCTTGTGACTCCCGCGACGCTTTTACGCATTGCAGAGTCGAGTCTTCATTCAGCCCGGAGGCCCGAGAGGAAGGAGCGGGAGTGACGGTGACGACAACCCGATACTGGTGGGCAATGAGACGCTCGACATTCACCCAATGTCGCTGCTAAAACGTGCAAACGGGACCACTGAGACAGACCGCTAAGCACGGCTGGCTCGGTGTACGATTAGAGGGACGTGCCAGAAACACCACGTTGTGCACTTCTGAAGCCGGAGCAAAGCGTGCGCATCGGGCCGAGCGGGAAGTTCTCGAGGGTGGAGGATGCTCCCGCATCCTTCAAGATGCACCGATAGATCTTCAGGTAATTTCTTGGGCTACTAAACGAGAAAATTTTGGTCTGCATGTATGTCTATCTCTCTGACTGCCCCTCGATTTAGCCGCCCGGCCAAAGAATAAGAGAATAGATAAATGAGCCGTTTATATAGTCGTCGGCTCGCACCCCGCTGCCCACTGTGCTTGTGTGCTGGCTCCTGTGGGCAGACAAGCACGGCGGCCAGTGGCGTGCGCGCAGAGCGGGCGAGCAGCTAGGTTCACAATGCTGATTTTCAATTTTAGATACCCAGGTAAACTTATTTAGGCATTAAAAGGTAAGCAACCGAATAACTAAGACAGAAAAAGCTGCGAAAACGACAGTTTTGTTTTTAACAAATGTGTCAATCGCAAAAATGGCGAGTACAATGAGAGAGAGCTGCAGTTGACCGTTGTTAGTGTGCCCAGTGGATCTCGACATGGTTAGGACGGCCTCACAAAACGTGACGTCGGGGCCTCTTCTAACCTTTTCTTCCCTTCATGGTTCGATGGCTTTCACACCAAAAAGAACATGGCTGAGGAGACATCGAACGTGGACTAGTTAAAATGGCTAGGAAGAATTGTTTGTAAATAAAACAGGGTAAAATATTTGCATTCGATGCGGAAACGCCTGCACCTTTGGATGCGTGCGCGGATATCGAAACGGTTATCTGTTATCCCAAGGAGAGCACCCCATTTTTAATGTTCGTTTTGTTGCGTCTTGTTTTTATTACGGTCAGCTATGGCGCCCGTGTTGTCCCTGTTTTACGCGTGTTATTTATTATTCTAAACGTAGGCAGCCCCGCCGCATTTTTGCGACGTCGCGTTATCAACTGCGTCTAGAGGCAGCAATGCGGCGTCACCAAAGCGTGGTACGCTGGCATCGGTAGTAAGTGAATCTAAAATAACAGAAATTTCAACAGAAATGAAAAACAATCGCCGTAACAACCAAAACACAAGAAATGGTACTTCGCAACAAAAAATTAAAGCAGTTTCACTGAACGTAAAAGCTGTCAAGTGCGAGCAGTGATTCCCCAGAGTGGCTGCGGCGCCATCTCTTGACTAGTTTCAATATCAGCCTGGCGTTGATATGGAAAGTAGTCAAGATAGGGTGCCGCAGCCCCTGAACAGTGCTATAAAAAGACACTGGATTAAGTTTTCGTTAATTTGGGGTAATTAATGCGTTAATTCATGGTGTTTCTTATATTTTACATTATTGTGTACTTATTTGCGGCCTAACAAACGCTCCCTGGCCACAAAGCAGCGCAAAGATCACCCCCAACACTTTGCATGTGACTAACCTGTGTCTCTGTGGCGCAATGGGATTGACATCGGCATCATAACGCGAGGAACCCAGGTTTGATTCCGACCAGGGGAAGCCGTTTCCTTTTCGAAGCCTCTTTTTGGGTGCGGGACGCCGTTACCGTGGACGAGCTACAACGCAAAGCCGGGCCCCTAAAGTGATCCGCACTTACAAAATGATGTTCGCCTTGCAATAACAGACGAAAACTTCAGTTGCTGTGTTTCCGAAAGTTTTGATTGTATACGGTTTAACGCGCCGGGGCAACGCAGACGATGAGGCACGCTGCAGTGGAGGGCTCCGGACGAATTTTGACCAGGCCCATGGAGCCCTGGCCATGCAGCGGCGCCACAGAGCTCCTACAGCCGTTCCTTTCTGGGGGTTGAGCGTATACAATTTCCCAGTATTAGCCGGAGAGCGAACTAACGCTGCAATTACGTGCCTTCGTAAAAATCGTGGGTAGTGTGAGAATCATATCGTGGGTAGCCCGCATCGTGGACTAATGCAATTGTACCGTGGGCTAATGCATGGTATTCGGGATTTTGTATCGTAGGCTGTGAAGTGTTTGTTACTTCTTTTTGGTTTGCAGCCTGTGCCCACGTCGTATCAGCTGTTGTATCGTAAAAGTGCTGAAAGCATGCTAGAAAGCGCCCCGTATTGTGAATTCAGAGCCTTGGAGCTGAGTTTCTTGCGTAGCAATGGACAGCTAGGGCCAAGGCACTTCGTAACGCACATGCACCCTGCGGAACTCGTAATCTCAATGTATTCATTTCAACGCGAACGGCGAGCAGTGATTCTCCGTTTGGCAGCATATACAATGTGCAACTGCTTAGATCTCGGCGAGCAGCACATCGTACGAGAAATGTAATTAGCTGAGGTGTGCTCGTGTTCGGAATAAGACGCTTACTCTGTGTGCCAGCTTGCGGCCGCCAACAAAACCACTGCCACCGCAAAGGCTGCACAGTTGCATCTCAAGTAGCAGTCGGTAACAAATCGCATTCTACATTAAAATATGCTCAGCTTAGTCAGTCATTTGGCAAATATTACGCGAACTCAGGAGCAATCAGTAGTTCTGTCGCCGTTGTCTTCGTCAACGCATACGATCTGTCAACGAGCTAAATGTAAACGATACTAATTGCCAACGAGTAAAGAGGAGCATTGCGTCGTATTGCGTAAGCCGAAACATGTATGTTTTCTTCTTGTGCAAAAATGACCTTACGAGCGGTCGAAGCAATTCGTTTTTGTGACGTTATCTCTAAACCCACGGAAATGTTTCAATCGGCCGGCGTACAAATTATTTCTCAATATATTAATGATAGCCCGCTGAATTTAGGCACGTTTGGAAAGCGTCTAAATGCGTCATTTATTCCGATATCGGATTAATTCAATTGTGCTCGTTTTCAGCTTAGAGAAGTATTTCTCGCTTAAGAGTGGGATTTATTAGCGATGCAACAATTAGTTCGTTTTTCAGGTTTAAGAAAAACTTGATTTTCGTAACCTGTAGGTCGTTTCGGCCATGTCAGTTCTGAAGTATACACACTACCCTTGATTCTTTCTGAGTCACAGCTAGAGCTATGTGGCATAATCACGTAGGCACTAGCATGGGCGTCCGGAAGGGGGGGCAAGGGGGGGCAACTGCCCCCCCTTGGAAATTCGGATATTTTGATGCACTACAAAAAAAGCTGCCCAGCTTGGTTGGCCCATATTTCAAATAACTTTGCCCTGAAGGACAGAAGAGAGGAGAGAATGACACCGACGTCCTCTCCTTTGTCCTGTCCTTTAGCGAAAAGTTTTTTTAGTTATGTACGTGAACCAACTAGCACAACAATCCATGCTACTCAAATGATTAGAACACTCAGGTCCTGCGTATCTGTATGGAACACCCTTCAGGACTGCGGTCAACATTGCACTTTAGACACTAACATTGCCGGTCATGTGACAGCAGTGAAACAGACTGCATGTGCTGACTATTGAATATAGCAAACAATTCTGAAAGGTTTGACTTTTTTTAAACTCTAGATTTATGCAGTCTTACCTTAAGAACTTCAGTTTTTGGACAAAGTTGCAGCTATATCTAGCGAAAATCTTCACCGCTACGCCTAGTAGGGAAAGTGTAACACCCTCCCGTGCCGTCCCATCACTTTGTACACCCTTTCCTTCGAAATTGCGAAATGTTGGCACCACCCAAGCCCCGAAACAAAACCTATAAATCAGCCCCTCAAAACGCTTGTACGCCCGTACTGCATTGAAAGCAAGGGAGGCGAGTAGTATCTTTATTGCGTGAGCCATTTCAACAGACTTCATCACAAATGTCACCTCGCAATTTGCCCAGAAAAACCCGAGGCGACTGCAGCTGCTACTCAAGGAAGATTGACGGAGTGTACTTCTATGTATGTGAATGTTGTTGTTGTTGTTGTTGTTGTTGTTGATCCTTTTCTAGTGGCATGTATGTATTGTACTGTGTGCTGGTGATCAGTTGGCGTGAGTCTAGAACCCTCACCCAGCGAGACTGGCCACTCTTCTTTACAAAGTGAGAGTAACTTTTCGCCTTTTCTTTATTAATTCTATTTCTTTGTTCGGTAATAAAATCCAACGTATTACCTCCAAGTCTGGTTCTAATGCGCTGTTTGTACTGTTTGCAACCACAAATAGCACCTTTTTGGTGCTATCCAACCGTACAATCCCCCCCCCCCTATCACTAATGGATGCCCCCCCTTGCAAAAAGTTCTGCGGACGCCCTTGGGCACTAGCGAAAGGTTTTCCTGTACGGTCGAGAAACTATGGTTGAGCGTAGGCGACGCGGTAGGCAGAGTTTCTTTTCAGCTTCGGTGAATGCAATCGCGGTCTAATGCATATGAAAAACTCGCCCGCCTTAGACAGGCAAGTACAATGTACGGCTGAAACATCAGACCAGTATGGTAACGCTTACAAAAAAGTACGGCAGTGGGTTGAGAACTAAACCAACCAGGCAACTAGTTGACACAGCTGGATTCCTCCTGACTGAAAAGAGCAAAGGTCGCCCAAGGCGCTATGCAAGCAGCGCCATCGTCAAAGCGCAGGGCAATATGGACGTCCGCTGGCAGGGCGTCGTGATTCGGCGCTGCATCATCGCGCCTGCGGGGACCATATCCCTATGAAAAGCGGAACTTTGTTAAATATTTAGTTGCCCCAAAAAAACCGTCATGCGTGTGCTGGGCCTAATCCCTTCGATCGCAGTCGTAGGTGTGTCCTCGGCGTAGTGGGGCAGCAAGCTTATATTTATCTGCCTGGTCTGAATATCGAGCTGCGATATTTAAACGTTGCCAAAAATTTGTAAATATAAGGAGTTGATATTATGAATACAGATTGTGGGTTTGCTCGCGCTGCTGAGTGCGAAGTGTTTTAAAATCAGAAATTGTTTTTCCTTCTGGGGTGGCTTTATATTCGACGATCTACGGATGTGGAGAACTGCTCCAATCCATGGAGTTAGAGATAGTTGGTGTATAAAATTTATATTTTAAACATTCAGGAATAATTCATCTTTAATATGAAGAAAAATATAATTTCGGGGGTTTTGCGTATCGCACCTGGGCTGTGAGGCGAGTCGTATTGGAGGGCTAAGGATTAATCGAGACAACCAGTGGATCTTTTACGTGTGCCAGGATCTTCACCGGTCGTTTCCGTTTTCTTCACCTCCATCGTAACACCTGTCGCAGCGGTGGGATCATGCTTTAAGTTTGTTATGAAGGAAAACTCGTATTAAACTGTGCGCCTAGCGCTCCTGTTTCAGTTATTCCCGCACTGGTGGCTACGTCACTGCATCGAGGTAACCTGATTCGCATTGTAATTTTTTGTATGTTATTGAAATTTAGGAATGCCTGTTTGTCCAACACTAGTTTGCGCGTAAGGTAGGTCTGTAGCAATCTGCAACGACTAGTCTGACGGCCCAGGTCACGCAATCAGGACCAACCGCGTGTGAAATCTAATTTACCTTTTTTAATACGCGGTTGTGGTACCTTGTAACAACAGGGGGAAACCTTGGGTGCTTAACGCACACGGAACATTTAACGGAGAACGACTACGGAACTACGTGCGGTTCTGGCGGAAGAGGCTGAATGCGTGAGCGCTACGGAACATACGATAAAACTCCGCCAACCCGTGCTTCGAAGCTGAAACGTCTGCTCTTTCTTGCGTTAGAGTAATCATCAGCTAATGAAGATGAGCAAGTAGCACCGGGGGAAAAAAATTGAGGCCCACCAAATGCGCTACACTCTAAACTTTTTTTCCACCCATATACTCCCTAGAGGTTCTTTTTCGCCTGTCCTCTAGTGATCCTCCTTGTAGGAGTTTTTTTACTACATGGAACAGGGAGGTTTTGTTTACCTCCTCAAAACAGGGTGTTTTTAGGTGATAGAAAGGAGGTAGTTAGGGAGTGTTAAGAAATGTTAGGGAGAATTTAAGGAGATCAAAATGGAGTATTCTTTACTTCCTCAAGGCGTTTTTAAGTGATGTTTATGGACTTTTTAGGCGGTTGAATAGGAGCCTATTATGGCTCCCTTGGGAAGTACTTATGTTATTTTAGGGGCGTTTTGAGGAGATTCAAGGGAAGCATTTACTTCTTTTGCATGGAGTTTTACGTTTTGTAGGCCTCGCGAGGGAGTTTTTAGGAGGTTCAAGGGAAGCATATATTTCTTTTGAATGGAGTTTTGCAAAGTTGGGGCGGTTTTGTAGGCCTTCCGAAAGGAGTTTTTTCAAGGCCACAAGGGCGAGTTTCTAGTTCCCTGCGGGAGTACTGATTTCACACGGTTTTTCTCGGTTTCAGGTTTATTTCAAACGAACTTTCGCATACAAGTTTACATGGTACATGGTGTACACAAGGAGGCTCCGAAATAAAAACTTTGGGCGACCTCCTATAAGAAAGCAAAAATGGTAAATTGCTAAAAACACGCCAGTTAGGAATGGAAGACAGCAATAGAATGCTAGTTGAACAAACCGTAGAATTAATATTACTACAAGAACTGGAAATACGCGAAAAACAAAGATAGGCGCAAACACAACCACATCGTAAGTGAAATCATTATATAATAATAGCGGGTCGGGAAGGCGTCAGTACTTATCAGAACTTATCAGAACGCATCAGCACTCAGTACAGAAAGTGAAAAAAATGGTTGCAGTGGTTTACAACAACAAAAAAATTTCAGTTGGTGGTGAAATGAGCGATCTGTGTGCGAGTTGAACAAACTGTAGAAACAATATTACTACAAGAACTGGAAATACGCGAAAAACATATAGGCACAAACACAGCGGCATGGTAAGTGACATCATTATATAATACTAGAGGATTGAGAACGCGTGAGTACTTATCAGTGCGCATCAGTACTCAGTACACAAAGTGAAAAAAATGGTTGCAGTGGTTTACAACAACAAAAAATTTTTTCAATTGGTGGTGAAATGAGCGAGAGCTGTGTAACGATTTGATATTGAAAGGTAACGAGCATTTTGTAGATGGTAAAGGCACAAGAGATAAATGATGTAGGAGACATACAGCAATGAGATGGCTATGGATAAATGAGTAATATAAAGAACGAGAAATATGCTGCGGAAAATACCCGTGCGTTTTGATAAAGACACAAATGCGCCAAGAAAAGTGACCCAGTCTGACGGGTTAATTGCAAGGGTATAGAACAGAATGCGTGGTTTTGCGACAGCTTCTTCAGAGTGAGAAGAAAAAGCCATGTAATTCGTGTTTTTCCGATAATTTTAAGTTGATTCATTTGGCACCAGTTGCCAACATTATTTAGATAATTGTTTCAAGTTATATTAGTTGGTTAATATTATTGCTCACTAAAAGATAGCTGTATTATCAGCATACTGAAGGGCCCATCAAATATCCCCTGTTCAGTAAAAAAAAAAAAAGAAAACGTCAGAAACATAATACGAAATTCTTTAAACTACTATCCAATGATTACAGGATTGAAAACAAATAAAATATTGGTGAGGGATATTGATGCGATAAAAGTTAATTAGTTCTAAATCCTTCACACGTGGTTTGGTGCTGGCAAGGTCCAAAAAGGCATGTTCCACAAACATTAGAGCTCTGTGTGCCTTCTTGGGATATTGAATGTTGAAAACCCAGAACAATGCAAACAGACTACACAGTCCTCCCAGTAAAGATGATGCAGTCAAGACACTCTGGCCATCGATGCGGAGGCTAATTTCCCCGTTCGCGGAATGCAGGCACGGAGTCAAAGGAACATCTACCTGAAAAAGCAAAAAAGAAAAAAAATGACCCACATGTAAAATTCAAAACAGACACTATGGTTAAATGAACTTAATAATTCGGTACAGTAATAAAATTGTTATGCCAGGTTCCCTGCGAAGATTCAGTACTTAAATTAGGAATGCAAAGGCTTCATAAAACCAAGTGCCAGTACATTAACCATCGTGGCTTTTGCAGCAATAAAAAATGTATTACTTCCGCACAATATACTCGAGCACAACTTTAAATGACAGTGAAGTTAAAATGCAAGTCTCTCTAGGTTGATAGATTAGCTCACGGAGAACTCTATGATACCCCTCTTACACCTGACATTTTTTTTAAAATAAGGTTGAAACTAGCAAAAACACGTTTTCACCGGAAGGGCTTAAGTGGCCTGACGCGCACTTCTTTCTTGGCTGCCGCTGGATGGTGCTACTCGTCCATACTTGGGGTGGCAGTACCGCTTTCCAAGGGAGCATGCGAGCTACGCATGAGAAAATCGTTCGACGCCAAAACTTGCGGGGCCTCAAAAGGCCAATGTTTTTCTTCAGTGAAGCGTAAATACTGATCACAGGTCCAATGGAGAAACATTTTGCTTAGTGGTCTCGAACGGCAAATGACAGGGGAGTTTGGGGAAGCATGAGCGATTTGACCGGAACTGACCAAACTGCTTGGTACGTGGTAATGTTGTATTCAGTTGCTTGTATACTGCTATTAATCACCGCTGCTTCACTTGCTTCCGGTTTATCCTGATGCAAACAGCGACTGCAGTCGTGTTTGCGTCACGTTTGATGAGCAGTTGAACAGCGATTTCTCAGCACTTAAGGCATCTTGGCACTAAATCAATGCTGAAATGGCTATGCGGAGGTCCGACTTCCGTTTGAAATCAACTTGCTGGTTGTCTTCAATGACCCATTAACAACAAGTTACCCTTATGCCTCATCACTGCAACCGATTGTTCCTCCGTGTGGTGCAAAGTGTGCTACTGTGAGTATTTTCAACGTGAAACGAACCGTTTCTGTGATTTGTAGGACTGATTCTGCTATTAATTACTGCAGTGACAACAAGCTATGAAAGAAAATCCCGCCATCTCCACGAAGTGAATGATGATGAGAGGGGCGAATCTAAAATGCTTATCATCAGACAATGTGACGCATTAAGTGCAAGCTGCTTTCATAGTGTGTGCATTGACATTAGGATATGGCCCCCTGGCAGAATGATGCGCTGCGCGAGATTTTGCCGTACCTAAAAGGACAGGCAACTCATTTTTACGGAGTATAGGATCTGTAAAAGGGTTGCGAGTTGGGCGAGTTGGTAATTATGCATTGCGAAAAATAAACTGCACTCAAATGAACGAGGACAAGAACACATGAAGACGGCACAAGCGCACACTCGCAACTAGTTTATTATTGCACAATTCAAAGCTTTATATGCCCAAGCGCCCAATTGCCGCGCCCCCAATGCGTCACAGTTCTCGGCGCACTCAGCCGAAAATACTAAAAAACCGTAACAACAAAACCACAAAACGACTTTGAGGCGCAGGAAAGGCGAAAAATAAGCAAAGATAACCGCATTATACATGGATTAAGACCCCCCTCCCACCCCCAACACGCATTCCCAGAAGAAGCACCAAAATAGCGCTCAATGTGCGTCTAAATATGCGACTTCTCGATTAAGCAGGGCGATAGAGGGATGACTGATACATTCGGAACCAGCTTTTCTGATGTGGCTGGCTTCTACAATTTCTCGCGTTCGCTGGTTCTTATGTCGCAAAAGGATGGCTGTGCACTCAAACACAGGGACACAATCAGGTCTCCATGCGCGGCAATGAGAAGATAAGTGGCTCAGGTCACGTTGAAAAATGAAAAAAAAAAATATATATATATACGGTACTTTTAGACGTCGTACGCTCGAGTTTGTGACAACTTACCCGTGTGCGGCTCTGTCCTGAAGTTCGGAGAAATGCAGGCGGGTTGTGTTATATTTCTCGTCTTGCATTACGCTTTCTTTTATATATTAGCGCCCTCTTTCCCGATCTCTCTACCTTCCTTCCCGCTTCCGTCTGACTGCGCTGATTTTCGCCAGCACGAAGTAACCGTCACGTTGCTTTGAAACGACGCCGCGCGCGACAAACGATTTTATCTCGAATGCCCTGTTACAAACCGGCCTACAAAAGAATGCGAACGCATACCCCAAAACCCACAAACAAGTAAAATAATACGAGTGTGCGCTTTTTTCTTTGCCCGTGCGTGTACGAGCTGTGAGCGGCACGGGTACCCGGGTACTTCGCTGTTAACCCTATCCAAACGTTTGACAAACGCATCGACTGATGAAAGACCACTTACCAGCGAGCTGTCCACACCTGTCGCCGTATCCAAATGCAGTTTGCGGCCGTTCCTCGTGTGACAGGGGCAAATGAAAATCTTTCCACCAAATGGCACTACTAGTCCTTCACAAATAAGAAAAAACGACGGCCCAAGGCGAGGCTTGAAGCTCCGGCCGCGCCGAGTCACCGGCCGCGCTGCGTTGATAGTTGTTTACATCCGGGCAGCCAGTCGTGCCGCCAGGGCAAGTTGAGTCGCTGCAGTCGGGTGCGTTGGCGCGCTGGCACGAGAATTTAAATCGTCTATGTATGCGCAAGCAAGCGAAGCAGATGAACATTGCAATTGTTTGCAACGGCGAGAACTGCATCTTCGTTAGCAGCAGAGTTTGACAACACCTATCGCCAAAATAAACAGATTGAGACAATACGGCCGCGCTCTCTGCCTGTGATCGCGCTGGTTGAAGCATCTATACGGGTATACGTACGGTATTGGTTTTGTAGCTGCGTGCAACCGTCGCGTCCTGCTTACTCGTTCTAATTAGCATTAGGCCACGGTTGAAGTGCTGGTGCACGGAGACAACAGAAGACTAACATGGCGACCGCCCGCTTGAGATGATTACCTCAGATAGGGGGTTTATTGTGGACGTGGTAGTATACAAGGAACGGAAGGCCATCTCACAAATGGTGTTAAGTCGTTCTAAATCCTCCCTTTTGCTACCCTGATGGGCAACGGTACTACCATGGAGGTTCGTCCACTTCTTTAGATCATGCGTAGGGAGTACATTTTTTGCTATAGGTACTTTTCAGGGCACATTACTTGATTAAAACTCCATTTCCGGCTAGTTTGCGTTTACAGTGTACGGCGAAGTGAAGGGACGACGCCAAGGGAACAAATGCGTGCTGAGCATGATTGCAAAGTGTAATTTCCTTTTATTGCAAACCAAATCACAGCTTACGGCTCTGTGGTAATTACACAGACTGAAATATTTACAGCAAGCTATCGTTCACCGCCACTTCCATCATATATTCTGAACTTCGCCGTCCGCAGCGCTCCCCGAGAGTTATAGCCTGATATACTAGCTGATGCTTGTGACAACGATGTACACACATACTTTAGTATTTTCACCCTGGCAACTCCGCAACGGGGTCATTTTCGTTCCAGAAACTTTGTGTTGGGACATTATAATCTCGTAATTTACTGATCACGGTCAGAAAAGGCAGCGGCAAGTACGGCGGCGTCTGCGGCGCATCACGGATGTAGAAAACGTCCAAGGAGGTAAGGGAGGAGGCCGTCGTCTAGGAAAAGCACATGTATTTACATTATGTACAGGAAACCGTCTAAAAAGCGTCCATCTCGTCGCCTCGCTTGGTCGTCTTCGTCTTCATCTCTGGGTCTGTTGCGCGCGCTGCTTGCGTCGTCCTTATCGTCGTCGAAAGTTCCAACATCTTCCCGGCCCACAAGGGTTCTTCCGAGCGGTGGTGGTGCCTAGTCAGTTGCCGTGGGTGTCCACACCGTGTCCGATCTTCTTTTTTTTTTCTTATTTTCGGCCTCCCCTTTCGCCTAGACTTCGCCTTTCGCCTCGCTTTCTGTCTGGCTTTCTTCATGATGAGCAGGCCAGGTGACGAGTCCCAGTAATATCTTTTCCTGTAGGTCAGAGTGAGCGCTGACTTCAGATGCA
The DNA here is from genome assembly GCF_048455015.1 of Haemaphysalis longicornis. Taxonomy (NCBI): domain Eukaryota; kingdom Metazoa; phylum Arthropoda; class Arachnida; order Ixodida; family Ixodidae; genus Haemaphysalis; species Haemaphysalis longicornis. The sequence goes on from NW_027526203.1 coordinate 331,315,063, forward strand.
GCTTCATTGACACCTTGAATTTGTAACCGACATGATGGTTGCAACCTTGAAGGCCCACACCCTGTGCAGCGCACGCCGTTGCGGTACCGCGCTCTCCAGGTTTCCTTGATTTCCAAACACTTCTATACGCCTTGTTGATCACGGATGTCATTATGCTGACGGCGGTATTTTCATCTGGCCCGTTTTCTGGACAAGAGGATTCGTAGAAGTTGGCAGTGTTCCCGAAGCTGACGTGAACGCGTACGGTTCTCGAGGGGTCCGAGCCTTTACGGTCAGGGATTTCAAGCCATTCGTATCTTGAAGTCTTGCCATCGTCTGGTTTTAGCTGCTGCACATTTATCCCGGTCCCATGCCTTACGCCGTACGCCCTTCTTCCGCACCCACACCTCTCTGAGGTATTGTCAGGCTTGTCTTGCGACGATGACTTCTTGTTGTCGTCGGTTTCATTTGTCTCGACTGTTTCGCTTAGCCCATCGTCATCTTGTCTCACATCTTGCCCCTCATAAAGGGTATTTCGCATAGAGTCTGCAGGATGACCCACAGTGGGATACTCACAAGAAAGGGCACACTCAATAGCTTGAGATACGTAAGTTTCACTGGCCGCAGCTTGGAAAGCTTCCGCATCGTCAATGATGTTTTCTTTTGGTGCTGAGCTGTCCGAAGTAGACTGCGGAAGCCCTTCACGACCAGCTTTCTGCTCCTGACGTGCCGTTTCCAGTATCGTCGTGTTTTCAATTCTGAGAGCGGGATACACAATGGCTTCGCATACGTCAAGCGCTGTCTTAGCCGAACCATAATTTCTTGGAGCCCACGGTGTCGTTGGGGTTGTTGATGCAGGGGCGTTTGAACACTCTCGTGGTAGATGACCTGTTACTGGAACACCGATCGAAGTCGTCGAAGCCGTTGGCTTCCTGCAGGTTTCGGTTTCCTCCTCAGGCTGGTTACTCTCGCTTGTAGGACTCGATTCATGATGCGGTAGGTGTTGCCTTCTGTCCTCTTTTGCGAGATGTCGCTCCTGTGGGGCGATGGCTTCTCGTCCGTAAAGTCTTTGTTCTAGGTAGCGGATAATTATGTATGCTTCTTTAACGGACTGTAAGGCATCGTTGTGTTGGCCGTCAGTGGTGGTTTCGGAAGCAAGGGCATCCAGCTTCTCGCGGACAGCAGCAAGTCGGTCGACGCTGTGCTGGAGCCTCGCCATCGAAACAGCAGCCTCGACGTCTCTGGCCTTCTCAAGAGTGGGCGTCAGTTCAGCGATAAGCTTTCGATGGAATTCGAGAAGGCTGTTCTGGGCAATGCGAAGCCGGTTCCACTGTCTCGACGCCTCCTCCTCGCTTCGGGGTGAGCATGGCGGTCGAAGGATTGAATTCCGCTGCATGGCTCACCTAGTCGTGTCGCTAGACGTCCGGGGTTTCGGCACCATGTAGAAAACGTCCAGGGAGGTAAGGGAGGAGGCCGTCGTCTAGGAAAAGCGCATGTATTTACATTATGTACAGGAAACCGTCTAAAAAGCGTCCATCTCGTCGCCTCGCTTGGTCGTCTTCGTCTTCATCTCTGGGTCTGTTGCGCGCGCTGCTCGCGTCGTCCTTATCGTCGTCGAAAGTTCCAACAACGGTGAACAGAGCAACCAAAGCTGGAGGTTAAGACGCTCACGCTACCCGCCATATGGCACATCGAAAACTTGTAATCGAAAATACAACGCAACCTTACTGCCCATATGATGGTAATCACTCCTGAGGATATTCACCGCGGGAATTACAGAATAGGTTGCAGTGACGAATGCACACATCGTGCTTCTTTAGTTAAATTTTGTCATAATCAGAACCAGAATATTATTTACCTCCCTTCTGTTTAACCTTTCCACCATTTCTGACATTCACGGATTTTTACACTTTGAACTGTTTTGAATTTCTTATTCGGCTTTTTTTTCATACCGCTGGTTTTTAGCACGGGAAACGCGAGCGGCCTGAGCGGAGTAGACGACATGCCTCGGATCAGAATAATAGTAATAATTTTTTTTTTATTTTCCATCCTTCGATATGAGGGAGGCAAGGAAAAAAAGCTATACGAACAGCTTGAGTAGCCCCCCCTCCCCCCCCCCCTTCCCCGAAGTGATGTACAATATTACACGTTCATGTTTTAGGTAGCGTACAGGATAACCACGAAACAGCACAAGTCAAAAAAGAAACATTACAAAAAAGAGGAAAACAAACAATCAGCCCTTTTGCACTAACAGGAAGCGCGCAACAGTCTCGGTTACAGCCTGTTTGTTTTTTAGCGCAGTGATCACAATGATAAAAAGTGCGCCGCAGTCCCGATAGGCTTCACCAAGTCAGAGCCCATCTCTACTAAAACCACCTCGTCAAGCGTCTGAAGGTCGACGCATCCGATGAACTGAAATGTTTATCGAAATCAGGCTATTGGCTGGGAATGTACGAAGGAGCGCCCTTAGGGCGCCGGCTCCCGTAGCCCTACTGAGAGGTCCAGTATTCCGCCCACGTGACTTAATTATATAGGCCGTCAATGCTGAGGTTGACTGCATTTTTAAGTTTAAATGCACTCATTATGAACCAAGATTAACGGTTAGTGAGTCTCTATCGAAAAACACAGGAGTGAAGCCGGGTGGGTCCGGGCCGACGTTGGGTTGGGCCAAACGCAAGCCATTCCTTGGGAAGAAATATGGCGCCGGCCCCCCGGTCGTCCAACCAAAGTCACCTGATCAACAACGCATGCTCAGGTAGCATCAACTACCACATCAGGCGCAACTTCCAAGAAAAGTCATCAGGACTCTTCAGCGGCCAAGAAATGACCTTAACGTTTCCAGGATCAGCAACGTGCAGCTCCGCGACAGAATATAACGCGCAGCCAGCCTTAGTTACAAAACACAGACAAAGACCCCTTCCACGTCAGTTCGAAGAAAAAAACAGCGTTTCCGCGATCAATCCACCATGGAGCGCGCGGAAAATTACAAACGCCATCAATAAGCTGCACCTCGGGGTGAAGACAAACGAAATCACGACACACGCAACACCACGCGGAAGTCCTTTTTATGGCCATATCCATAACATTCAGGATTGCTATAGTGCCGGAGACATCACCAGGAGTGCCCCCCCCCCCCCACACACACACACAAATAATTCTGCGATTTTGCAGGTGAAGCTGGCGCACTAAACGAACTTCGTCGTTATCATGTCTGGAGGTTACAATTGAAGTACCGTATTGGGTTTATCATATATCGATGGTGAGTACTGATTGACAAAAAGAGCGAAAATAATGAAGTGTGCGACGTGTGCAGCAGATTATAAGGTCCCACAATCGATGTGTGCCCCGCGCTGGACAGTAAACTGTGCAAGAGGGCTGCTGAGTTCCGACCCACAGTACAATCATCAGGGCTATCCTTAGTGCTCCCGGTGTAGTAAGGGCCATCCAACCAGCGCCAAAAAGTTCCTCCAAATATTTCGCACGCCGTTCCTGCTAAAGCAGAGCCAGTGGAAGAAGAAACTGCAACAACAACGAAGCAACAATGATACGCCAGCAGCCAAAATGGCACCGAAGGCAAGCTTAAGCGAGAGCCGGCGGAAAATACCCTCGGGCTGTTGAGTAACAAAGGTCGAATGAAGGCTTCAAACAAAGTGAAGAATCCCTCCCCCCCCCCCCTTTCCTTCCAACTTCTCATGCAGCTGGAGAGGAGCGAGAGAGGAGAAGATAGGCGCAGCTGGCGGCAACGACGATCGCACCGACAGACCGCACCGTTCGTGCTCCAAGTCCCGTTACCACAGCAACCAAGGCCACCGCAACAACCGCGCCTCAGAGCGGACGACCACAAGGACGTACCAGTACAGTCACCAGAAACGCGGCAATCTGATCAGCAACAGAGGCTAAGCGCAATCAGCACGATGTAGTCGCAAAAAACAAAACGTTCAAAGTAATACCAGAAGAAAACAAAGAGGCGATGTCACTTCCGCATCCCTTAGTAGCAACGGCAAAATCACCCACGGCTATAGTGCCACGCGAGCCATCGGAACAAGTCTCTAAACCCGGGGGACAAAATCAAAACCAAACCGCGAACAGGACGCCGCCACGAACCCCGATTTTTAAAGACGATAGTCTTTCTTGGGCTACTTAAACCCAGAAATTTTGGTCTGTCTGTATGTCTGTCTGTCTGTCCGTCTGTCTGTCTGTGACTCGATTCAGCCACCCGGCCAAAGCAAAACAGTGCCTGCGCAATAGTCTTATATAGTCACAGCTAAATCTACCCGTCTATGTCCGGTGTAATGTTCATACTTGTCAACATTGTTGAAGAAGAACAAGACATTACGCAAATATGAGGCAACAAATCAATACAGAAGTGATATTTGCAGTGTTCCTTTATAAAAATTCAAACATGCTTGACTTTTGCGAAATGAAATACTTCATCAACTGCAGAAAAAGAATTCACTCCGCCGTCGCCTGCTGTCACCCGCGCCACTATAGCTTCTGGTGCCATTTTAAGAAATCAACCGGCAACAGTTACGCAAGGTTCCACTAGATAGTTCCCACGTTCTGCTTGCAACGCACGTGGAGTAGGAAAACGCGGTTCTATAAACGTTGAAGTAGGGTGCCTCGATTAATGCCCGTCTTCGCCGTATGGCACCGTTCGCATCGAGACACCCGGTTTGGAGCAGTGGAACACGGGAAATTTAAAATGATTTAAGCAAACATTTGGCGTCTTTACCTTGGGAGGAGCGCGGCGCAAGAGGAACAACATGAGAGGCGAGCGGTAAAGCACATTTACTTCGCAAAAGCCGATAAAGACTATCGTCTTTTGACGGCATTTGCAACGAAAGGAGCAGATACGCGGCCAATTTTTTACGTATTCGTCGGGCAACGATATGGACGAAGTCTAGTTCCTTCCCCCGAAGCGCAACGCCAGTAACAGAAACGGCGGGATCGAGAAAGCTCTCAAAATTTAAAATAGGAATGACCTAAACTCCAGACCGGAACAATTTACCAGATGTACACAAGGAAATCTACCACAAATTAGGGGCGCTAACCAAAAGGATAGATCCCATGTATTTAAAAAAGCCTTCGAGAATATCGACTCGCAGATAACGAGCCTTAGCTTAAAAGTGCTTTCGTTCGATCGCTGCGACTTCGCAATCTATAAGCGATGTAGCGGACTCTGAGATGGCACGATAAACACCCTGAAACCTACTCGTGATATGCCTGCAAGGGCCAACTTTAAAATTGCACAGCATAAAAGCCATGCCCCAAAGTAACGGCAGATACGTAATTTAGCAACTGAACTGCCCTGCCGCTGCAGGTTTCGCCGGAAACGAGTGGACCAGCGGTAGTTCGTACACACCAGGGTTGCGGGAGAGGCGCCGTACGTCATCTGCTCGTAGGGGAAATTTCCCAAAACTGTCTCGATACTAATCGTACTGTTAAGGGGACGTCTATGCTTCGGGGGATGACGGCAGCAAATCGGCAATAGCGACCCCCTTAAGCCCAACTTATAGCTCGTGCTTACCTATACCGGCATCGCGTCCGCAGACCCCGTCCCTGTCAAAATAATATTTGCGAAAATTAAAGGCGCTGACAGTCCATTGGTGCCCAACGTATACAGCAATCCCCGCAACAACCACGATTTCGCGAACTTGTTACGCAATTTCGTAGCAAAGACACACTGTGGTCATCGTGGGCGACTTCAACGCGTACCTCCCGGCCTGGGGGTTCAAGTGGGAGAGGGTCAAAGCAGGCGGTAAAGCCTGCAGCGTTAGTCCCAGCAGGATGAGTTCACCCAAAACACCGATTTTGCAAGAAAATCTGTGTTGTGACCATTTCGTGGGGGCCACTTCCCTCGCGGTTGCCGCTGCAAAACCCAAGGAGGGCAATGAGGTCAACATCACAGAGTGCGACAAAATGAGAAAGGTCAGGGTGGCCGAATGTAAATTGCACGAAGGCAAAGACGAAGCAGACGATATCGACGCGACGCCGAATCATGGGAAGAGCAGTTACACGCGTTCGCAAAGAAAGGGCTTAAAGTGATAGCAGAAGGCAATCTCAAACACGCCGATGCCAAACACCTGCACATGTTGGAAACAGAGCTTGAAGATACGGCTAAGCAAACATGAAAGTCAATCGAAATTTGCGCGGGCGATTGGCGATCTTGAATGGGAAAACTGAGGAGTGCGCCAATAAGGTGATTCACCAACACCAAAGCTGGCACTGCATGTGCGGCGGCATGGAGCTGCAGGTGGGCCTCGAGAAAACGTGCAACATCGTCAGGTAAACATTACCACCTTATAAAAGCAATACCACCCAAAAGCACAAATGGAGCCTAGTTTTAACAACTCATCTGGATCTGACGACGGATGATACGTCCGAGCTAGCCCGAAGGGAAACTGGAGGTCATGAGCCTTCACTTCCAACGAAAACCTCCAAAAGTGGTTCTCTCTCTCTCTCTCTCTCTCTCTCTCTCTCTCTCTCTCTCTCTCTCTCTCTCTCTCTCTCTCTCTCTCTCTCTCTCTCTCTCTCTCTCGCTTTAGCGCGCGCGCGACTGCCCGTTTGCGGCGTCGCAGGTGCAGTGAGCCGTGCAAGGCCTCCGCACTCGATCCTCCCTGGGGCTTGGCGGGGTCCGCGGCTCATCCCGACAGTACCTAGAACCAGGGTTCTCGTCCTGTGATTCTAGGCTAACGGGTACAGCATATTAACCACCAGGGCACTACTAAACGAGCGAGTGTCACCCGTCTCATCTCGCGGATCGACGGTAGGCATGCACACGGGATGAATGAGGGAAAGTTACCAGATTGGTCCAGGCATTCGCCGCGCGGTCTATGTCACCCCGTTCTCGAATCTCAAAACGGGCGAAAAGAACAAGATAAGCGCAGGATCAGGGAGACCTACTGACATGATTTAAACACACCCGTCACTGCATATAACGGACGTTTAGAAGGGCTTGGACTGCGCACCAAAGCTCTGAGTCGAAGCTCTGAGGACAGCTTGAATGGAAAGGCTCCCCAAAATCCCGACCCGGCAGGACATTCCCGAATTCCTGAACATTAATTATAGATCCCAGCGCCAAATTCGAAAGCACCCCAAGGTCAGGACACGCACTCCCATCCCGCGTCACCCAGAAACAGGCACGCCGTGTACAACGCGGAACGCAAACGCAAGAGCGCAAAGGCACTGCACAAGCGATCGGACTTGTCCGAGGACGTGACCTAAATGGACGCCATCGATTTTAACAATCGCAACGTCAGGCGCGATGACAGCAACGGTAGTGAATCGACAAGGCGACTCAGTCGCTTCCGATGTGACGTTGCGGAAAGTGTTATTGCGGATGCAATAACAACGCATTGCATGCGCAAATAGCAGTAAGAGACGCCACGTCGGCCACCCCTACTCCTGCTGGTCTCTCTCCTCGAGGCCCGAGTAAGGCGGGTCCAAATTGTCTGGGGCTGGCCAACTCCGGTCTTTCGGAAAAGGAGGGCGTTCATGATGTGGCCCGAGCTCTAACCAACGGAGCCAGTGTCGAACATATTACCGTCGACGTTCAGTGGTTTCCCCGTCGGGCAGGGACAGGTTGGTGTCCTGTCGGGATGAAATGAATCATTACAGATTGCGGAGGGCTAAGTACACCACAGAACACAGACCGATGGCTTGGGGCGTGCTGCAGACTATACTTTCCCCAGCCTAGGGGCCTACAGTCGCTGTTACCCAGAAGTATATGCGGATAAAATTTGCAGAGGCTGGGCAGACCTCCGACACATAGTTTGGTCACCCGTCTTTCAAAAACTATTAACACCCTTGATTATAAATTATAACCACGCACGGAGCAGAGGGGGACCGCGCTGCTTGGCTCCAAACCGGGCGTTCCAAGTATACGGCTCGTCCGGATGTATGGAGGCGCCGCCGGGCCTTATAGGCCAACTGCACTCCAATTTTCGACAACGTAAAAATAATGTCACCTAATAGTAGGTATAAAAAGGATGCGAAATGCAAAATACTGTGCTTCAAACATCAACGCGCGCGACACAAACGGCTCGCAACATTGGCGTTTTTGGAACCGAAACTGAATAGAAAAGGCGGCCGAACGTGACGTACGGGATGGAACGGAAGCGGCCGCGCCAGGACCGGCGGCCGCTCAGAGCCGCCTTCAAATGCGCGTGGTAGCGCCGCGTTTTGTTCTGTTATTCCCACAGAAGAACTTCCACTAACGTATGCCCATGATAATGGAGTTAGGCGCAATTCCGGCATCCCGTTGCTATCAGTCGACAAGAAGTAGACCGCCCGACAGTAATTTTTTTCCAACATAATAACTGTCGGAGTAGCAATTTTTGGTATTGCAAGTAAAAAAGCGGAGCCTGATTTACAAAGCTACTTGCCCGTACGATTTCGAAAAGCAGCTTTCGTTATAGCGGATGCCTCAGCTATCACGTCGCTCTCTTGAAGGGAACAAACCGTACGGGCGGCGATCAATCACTACTTCTACTATACATTACCTACAAGCAGCTTCGTGAATATCGGCTCAGTATGTTTTGCCTTGCTGCACATCGAGAATCGAATCATAAAAGTGGTCTGAAACTATAAGCCAGCTTCCACAGCTAAATGATGCACTAAAGCACGAAAACATTTCCTATCTACCACTGTTTTCTGCTTTCACCAGAGAGAGGCGCTGTTGAAAACATTTTACTTTCAAATAAACTAAATCTAACGCTCAAAGTAAACACCTCGCTTGTGAATTGAACAAAAATCTAGCCTATTATTAAAGACGATAGTCTTTCTTGGGCTACTTAAACCCAGAAATTTTGGTCTGTCTGTATGTCTGTCTGTCTGTCTGTCTGTGACTCGATTCAGCCACCCGGCCAAAGAAAAACAATGCCTGCGCAATAGTCTTATATAGTCACAGCTAAATCTACCCGTCTATGTCCGGTGTAATGTTCATACTTGTCAACATTGTTGAAGAATAACAAGACATTACGCAAATATGAGGCAACAAATCAATACAGAAGTGATATTTGCAGTGTTCCTTTATAAAAATTCAAACATGCTTGACTTTTGCGAAATGAAATACTTCATCAACTGCAGAAAAAGAATTCACTCCGCCGTCACCTGCTGTCGCCCGCGCCACTATAGCTTCTGGTGCTATTTTAAGAAATCAACCGGCAACAGTTACGCAAGGTTCCACTAGATAGGTTCCACGTTCTGCTTGCAACGCACGTGGAGTAGGAAAACGCGGTTCTATAAACGTTGAAGTAGCGTGCCTCGATTAACGCGCGTCTTCGCCGTACGGCAGCGTTCGCATCAAGACACCCGGTTTGGAGCAGTGGAACGCGGGAAATTTAAAATGATTTAAGCAAACATTTGGCGTCTTTACCTTGGGAGGAGCGCGCCGCAAGAGGAACAACATGAGAGGTGAGCGGTAAAGCACATTTACTTCGCAAAAGCCGATAAAGACTATCGTCTTTTGACGGCATTTGCAACGAAAGGAGCAGATACGCGGCCAATTTTTTTAGGAGAGGAGCAGTTCCGTTAGCTTTCGCACTTCGCGAAGACGACGTCCGATATTTGTGCGGATGTATTTGTTACTACGAGAAAGGCTTATTTTGGTTCACTGAGCGAGTGAGGCAAAAGTCGCACAGTTGTTTATAGCCACGTGTACAATAACTCTATTTAGGTCATCAAACTTCTGGAAAGGTCTAAAGGATGAAGGTGGCGTTGGGCCAGCCCAAATATGGCCAATATTGGACGCGGAAGTGCAAGTGGTCAAGAATGTATAAAATATCTTTTTTTTCCTGTGGTATCAATGCAATAGGAATGACAAATGGGAGGCGAGTGCTCGTTTCGCGCTATTTTTTTCTTTGATTAAAATATTAAGCAAAAAGAGTTTTGCTTAATCTAAGACGTTCGCAAGCGCGTGAATAGTTTGTAGGATTCTAATCCTTTTTTTTTTGCATTGGAAAAAAACGCGGATATTATTGCTTCTGCGTTTAGTGTAAACATGTGATGGCGACGGCGGTACAGCGCGCTGGTGTAGCAGGGAAACCTCTGGCGAACGCATCCCTGCGCCCGGCGGAGCGCCCTGCAAGTCGCCGGAGAAGCGTGAGCTTCACGGGACAGGTTCCCCAACCCCCGTCACAGGCCGCTCGGAACTTGTTTCGGCGACTCTCCGCCAGGTGGTGGTGGTGAAAACATTTATTGATCATTTGTTAACCGAAGAGCAGCCTCTATGAGTGGGGTCCTCAGTCCCAAAGGTCGTCTGCTCGGAGGTATTTTGAACGGCGGTACCTAGCGCTCTTTGTGATTGCGAAGTTAAGGATTTCGCCATGGGGATTTTAAGAGCATAGACTATTTATCTGGACAAAAAAAAAATGAGTGCTGTTGGCCTTTAATACTACTGCCCGACGCCTGAAAGAGGAAGATGACAGAAGAGCATCTCTCTTTCTTTTTCCGTGACCCCATCGCTGGGAAAAAAAAAAACTGTCCTAGTACGTGCATTGCGCCGTTCTTACAGCTGTTAATGATGCTATAGGTTATAATCTCGGTCAAGTTACGGTCTTCGTCCTAAGCAGTTGAAGGGTCAGATCTGTTTCTTGGAATCACTTTCACGTCGTTTTTTTTCCTTGCTGACTTGAGAGTACAACAAGAAAAACTTTCTTGAGACTACATTTTCTGTAATCAAAGCTACCTTATGCTTACAATGACTTGATGGTAACCGATTTTGACCTTGCCAAACAGAGCTTCAAACCTAGGATTAAGTGTATTTCGTTTTTCGCACGGCAAATTTGACATTTTCATGAAAGTTTTCTGTGATTTCTTTTGCAGGAAGGGTATATATCAACCATTGTTTACTTCAACAAATTCTTTTAGCGCGACTCTACTGCTGTTGCGCAGGCCGATTTCAAAGCCGAATAGCACTAAACAATATCATAGGCTTGCGACATTTTCAAGATAGTAAGTACTTAACGTTTCGAAATAGATCCGCCGCTTTTCTGGCGTGTTATTGCATTCCCATAGGTCCCGCCGAACGCTCTAAAACATGCTCCCATTTCTGTTAAAGCTGTATATTGTTAGGAACACGGGGAGATGCTATTGAGGAGGACGATAGCGCACTCCACTCGAAATGCAAGAACGGCTCGTTCGTATCGTTTTGCGCAGTCTATTCGGCCAATGTATAATAAAGTTGGATGGGTTGTTGTGCAGATAGCCATCTTGAGGCCCGCGCTATTTGGAAAGGCCACGCGTGGCCTTTCAATCAGCTTTTTATGGATTGCTGTACAAAACGCACTTGTAATTTCTAAAAACATTTTCTCGTTTTGGCGAGAGAAAACCATTGTGGTAAAAGAGAGGGGAGCTGCCGGGTTCCGTGAACATTTCCAGGGAGCGCAGTGCGGCCAATACATCCGGCTAAGTGAAAGTTAGCAGACAATGTCACTAGGACGTGCGCTGATAACTGTTACATGGGAGAAAGTTTTGTTGACGTTTTGCCGTTGCGGCTATGCCGTCTCCAAAGTCCCTGCCAATACACCATTCTGACGGCAGCCGAATGGTGGGTGGAATAAAGGCGCCACGCTTCGCATAGCGCCAACAGTACCCTTGCAAACGTCCGCGTGCAAGAGAGCGAGAGAGAGAGAGAGAGAGAATAAACGTTTATTAAAGTAAACATATATGGACTTGTATTGAAGCTTTAAGGAAGCGTCCTTAGCCCAAGATTCCTTGAGCGCGGTGGTATCGACAGCGCCATGTATTATAAAACCTCTGCATTTCTGTATGGCTTGTTGTTATTCTTGTTTCTTGTGACGTGGCCCATACCTACGTGGGGGATTGGCCAGGAATCGGGCATAAGGAGGACTAATGCGCCCGCTTCAAACCACTGTAAATCAGAAACCTAACCATTTATATGCAGGGAGAGCGCATTATTACAAGATAGAATTGGTTCAACATTGAAAGTGGAGATGAGCTTTTTGTGCCGGAAAATTACACTCAATATTAAAAGCTAACACGGCAGGCTCCTGGTATTGGATACTTATCTATGAATGGTTGCGGTCACCCCACTGTGACAATATGTGGCCCCAAAAGAAAGTAATATGGGCATTGAAATAGTAGGTCCAATTCGTTGTAATGGCGTGGCAAGGTGACATTGCCTCATCAGAGAAAAAACGCCCCAATGAAAGAGGAAGCGATCTGATGTCTCGTATTCACCGCAAACAGCACAAGGGGCAGAGGACGTGATACCAGCCTGGTGCATGTAAAAGTTGGTCAGGGGAATTCTACACTCGTAGTCAATTCCTGGTTATACGACCCGCATGCAGGCGGGCCGCCGCGTCATTTTAAAGCCGCTTATAAAGCGGCGGTTCAGGTGGCCTCGCGCGCAAGCGGCCCTCCAAACATGCGGCCCACCGAACACGCGGCCCGGCGTTTAAGCGGCCGTATTGAGGGCCGCCTAACCAGCGGGCCACCTAAACACCGGGCCGTGTGTTCGGCAGGCCACTGGCCGTAATTTTTCTACGCGGCCCGTTATGCTAATCTATCCCCGCTTACGAAGCGGCCCCCAAATCATACGGCCCCTCAAATAAGCGGCCTTGTTGCTTTCCACCAAAAAAAAAAGAAAAAACCAGCCACTCGGCCAGAATTGAGTTCATCCGTTTTTTTTTCGCTCGCATTGCCAGTTCAACGTCAGCATCCCGTGACGAATGCTCTAACACATGTTACATCATACGAGACACACAAAGTGCACATAGGCACATACACACAACCCTACGGAGACTCGAACCTGGGTCTACTACAACACATGAAGAGTATCATAACCACTGCGCCACGACCCACGGGTTGCTGGGGAGTGCAAACATGGGCTTATAAGTATTCTGCATGCTATTGCGCGTCAAGCAGGAGTCTTAAATAAAACATTCCGCTGCGAGTGACTTTCTTTAGACCACCGTTTTCGAATCACTCTACCAAAGAGGCATAATACTACGGTTTGGAGGGCTTTAAGTACATTGTTACAAGCGGAAACCTTTTGTCATGCTGTGTGCCCGTTTCAACAGTATGATGCGCCATGCGGTGATTTATTCCATCGATGCAAACGGAATCGATAACAGTTCTTCTGCCTTGTTACCAAAAGTATTCTTGGCCATTGGCGGAAAGTGCCTCCTATGACATTGCATGCAAATAACTAGCACGTAAGGCACACTGTCGTGCTGAACATAAGAGCTGTCTGGTCACGAGTGGCAAGTATACCAAGCATGAAATGGTGTATTGAATTTTTTCTGCTCGTCGTAGCTCTTCTGATGGTGGGGTTACATGCCTTCACCTTTATTTTTGTAATAGGGGGCGGTAGTAAATTAGGTCTGTGGTAATGTAATGAACCAATAATAAATTACTCATTCTATATAACATTGTGTCGCGACGCCAGCAGAATTACTGCGTCGCCTGAAGAATTGGTGATCGCGAGCACACAAAGAATATCTTAGCGTTTTCTCCCGCAGACCGGATAGGCGCTCGGCCGTGTAACTTGTAACCCCCTGCATTTCCAAAAAAAAAGCAGTTTACGCGGAAGTTCCACCTTTAATCGTTATAATATCGTAAAGATCATTGGTCGAACCAAATTTTGAGAAACCAAAAAATAAAAAAAATATAAAAAAATGACGGAAACTGGCGAACAGTATAACACCCTGCATTTCCACAATAATGCAGATTTTGCGGAAATTCCACTTGTAATCGTTATCATAGCGTAGATCGAGAGAATTGGCCGAACATAATTTTGAAAAACGAAAAACCAAGAAAAATATAAAAAATACGGAAAATGGTGAGCCGTGTAACACCCTTCATTTACAAAAAATGCAGATTTGGCGCAAGTAACACCTGTGATCGTTATAACCGTGTAAATGGAGATAATTGGACGGACAGGATTTGGAAAAATCAAGAAATTTGGCTCTAAAAGACTCACACTCAAGAGAAGCGCCATAAGAATGCTGAGCATTAGTAGAAAATTCTCTTAATTTCTGCAATTTTTTTAAGTGGCCTCATTTAACTCGCGCTTCCGTTATTAACGAGTTATATGATTGTACGCGGAAGCGCAAGGTCGTGGTTAAGCATTTTCAACATTTTTAAGGCCGTTCACCAAAACCATTGCACTTGGTAATGAACGCACACTTGTGCATCTGAAGTTTAGACCGTATAAAACAATGCCACTAATAAATGGGTTACAATGGCTGCAATTGCACAAACACATTCGTGATTTGTGCACTTCTGGAACACGTTCATGACCTCAGTTGTTATGCAATGAGGTTTTACCTTTATAATCTCAGTGTTTTGCCACCTGATCTATCAGGCCTCAATGCACATACCACGAATTAAAAAAAAAACTCGCTATATTTATAATGCCATGTTACAAGCAAAGCTGTAAAGCAAATATCTGTATACCTTAAACCTATCCGGATATTGAAGTGATAGTCTACTCATACGAGCTTGGGACATGAACAGAGAGCTGAGTTGGGTATGTAAATTTTAAGTATTTTGTCATTCTCGAATTCATGAGCATGCACAAGTGTGAGATTAAAATGACATGAATGACACCATGTCGAAGGAACAATGTTTTCTTTTTATTTGATATCAAAAATACAAATACGAACACGAAATACTTATACTGAAATAACAAATACAAATATTAGCAGATTGCCCTCATGGAACACACAAATGAAAATATTCTTTTGTGGAAGAGCAAATAAAGACCTGTCAAGATAAAATTATTTTTTTTCATTTATGGAATTTTCAGCAGCTTGCTGAACAAGGAGGAAACTCATCTTTTTTGTAGGCTGCTGACTGTATAAAGCCCAATGTTTGGCCTAAAGCTGACGGGTATACCTCATGTCCTAATGTAATATATTACCAAAAAAAAAGTGCTTTCTCCGGGCTTCAATTATGGTCCAGGTGAGGTGAGGTGACTGTGAGAGGGAAAGAGGTTCCCAGCCTGCACCACATATGTATCGCAGGGAGAGAAAGGGAAGAGGAAAGGGTAGAAATACACCACTTCCGATGATGTAGAAGGCCTTTGTAGAATCCCCCCCAGCAATCTTTGGCCCGGGAGCTGCTGCTTCTGGGATTTCGTCGCACTGTAATGGAAACAGCGTTGTAAACATTTCAAAAACCTCGAGTTACGGGTAGCATTCTGTTGTGTTGGCACTGCGTGAAGAAAAGAAACGGCAGTTGAAAAAGTGACCAGGTACAAAATTGTGGCCTTATTTATCGGCGGTAAAACAGTATAGCCTTTAGGGGCGCAGCAGAAGTATCACCAACACCTTAGCAGATATGTGAAAATATCATAAATCAGGCAAGTGCATCGCTGTAGTTTAGGCAATTATTTCTTTCTTTCTGCTTTATATTCAAAAGCTCTCCAAAAGGACGTTTTCTTCATATACATAGGAAGGCCGTGCGCTTTTTCAGTGCAAAGGCGTGCGAGAAAACTTTGGCATAATTTTATTTGACGCCGGCACGTCAATTAGACGTCGTAAAAAAACCCTGTTCGCTGTTACACGCGGAGGGTAATGTGTCCTAGTTTCTTTTTATGAAACAATTTCCACCAATAGTATGGCGCAAAACATTTTATGAAAGATCGAATGAAACTGCTAGCAATATCTTTTGCTAAAGCATAGGTAAACTGCGCGCACCGACCAACAGCCAACGCATCTGTAACCATATCCTCCTGTATAACGCCTTTACAGGAGGCTGAGTAACAACATTAGAAGCCACCGCTATGAGCAACCTCCACGCCGGCGCCGCGCCGCGTTTGCGCTGCCAATGCATCATGTTTCTGGAAACCGCGAGTTGACACTCCAGACAGACGACAGCCGCGCCGAACACAACAAGATGGGGGCTGGTGTTACTCATGAATGTTGCTTCATGTGAAAACTTTACCATTTAAACGCACTGTAAGAAACTTTCCAAATCGCCACAGGATCCAGACTACTCAACGTGCCAGAAAATTCACTAGCCGAAACGACGACGCGAAAACCTAGTTACGATAAAACGTTATAACTAACTTTTTGCTACTCTTACCGAAAATGGCAAGCAGTGGCCATAGAATATTGAAAAATACAAAATTCAAACTGGGTTTTATGTGGCTTGACCTTGACAATGGGACGCGTGTAAAAATGCAAATTCTTTATGGCACCACGGTATACTCATTACGGCAACGGAAGTACCCCACATGTGCAAGCGTTTTCATTTTTCTCCTGGATCCCAAAACGGCCGCCGCTCTGGGAAACCGAATCCTCTCTATAAGCACGTCAAATTTACCGTACGATCTCGGCTTTCGGAGAACAGTTCTGGCGCGGGCTTCTTACGACGACGCAAAAGGCATAATTTCGCGGTCCTTGCTACATTGTCTGCAAACACAAATTCTTACAGTCTGCGCTCCCCCACCCCTCGAAAAAAAAAGAAATCCAGGGACTTACCTATCCGCTCGTGTTCAACCGGGCTATGCCCGTAATACACACACCAGCCGGATTGACATGGCGCCGCTGCTTGGCTTGCGTTCCCGGTGGCCAGTGTAACAGGGGAAGCAACTGCAGTTGCTTCCCCTGTTACACTGATTTCGGTGCACACATTTGATGTCAGCGGAAGCGAACGTGGTCAAGAAAGTGTGAGCGCTCGGAACTGAGTATGAACTATACAGAGCATGTGTCAAAGCGCGGGACCCCAACTTGCTCCGCGCTGAAATTACTCCAACTTCGCATATTGGCGTAGCATGGACCTGTCCTGAAAACCCATCCCTTGGAGGTCAACTCTCCCTCAGACACGATGGTGCAACTGCACTGGAAGGTGAACTCCATGCCATCAATGGTGCCCTTAATCATATCTGCTATGACCTCAATACCCGACCACCAGCCAAAATACGGATTCTAACGGACTCGTTCGAAGCAATTCAAGAACTTCGCAAGCCACTCTCCCTCAACCCGCTCGGCAACTCTATAATCTTACTCAAAGAACTCCTCAACAGCCACAACGTGCACATCAGAATTGACTGGACTCCAGGCCACGAGGAAACCGGCCCAGGGAACCAGTCCGCCCACGAGGCGGCACAGGAGTGTTTGAACTTCACGCCTCCACTGGTTCCCCTTTCAGCATCCACACCCACTCCTCCAGCCCTCCTACTTCTCCGGCTAAAGAAACGTAAAAGACAACGTTACCAACAGGTTACACCCCCTGGGTATCTTGCCAACATTGTCTCCTGCAGCAGATCCGAGGAAGTATTCATTAACAAGTTATGCGCGGATGCCGCCTACACTCCTCACATTACCCAGAAATGGATAAGATGCCCCAACACATAGCCACGATGCCCCTACGGCAACACTGACGTCAAATCAAATCTCCACCACCTAGTGTGGACATGCCCACACTTTGCCAAACATCGCCAAGAAAGTTTAACAAACATTAATCCCGACACCCTACCACATGAATCACATACTGGATTAGACGCATCGTTATTACGAACAATTGCCGCTTTTGCAGTTAAGAGTGGTCTGGCACGAGTAGTCTAACTGGGGCCGACCCCGGTGAAGACTTCCAGGCCCCCATAACACGAATCCCCTGTTTGAATATGGACCTTGATTAGTAATCCCCTTCCTTCCATCCCTCTCCCCACTCTACGGCAAACGCCCTCCTTGCTCCAATAAAAAGACTCAATCAATCAGCCATACTGCGCACGCGCGCTAAAGACAAATCACCGGACCACAAATGCCACGCGCGAACTTTTTTCCATTCCTACTGCGCATGTGCGCGCAAGTTTTTTTTTAATGTTTTTCGGCTTTCGCCGCGTCGTCGGGCGCGTGTCGTCGGCCGCCGCAAAGGAACGTTGCGGGTCATGTGTGAGGGGGAATACGCGCATGCGCCGCAAGCCACACATATCGCTCGGAGCTTCACGATTGCCCCTCTCTTTTTATTTATTATCTGGCGTCAGGCTGTCCGCTAGTATATAGCCGTGACAAGGGTCGTTGGTGCAGCGTATAAGCGTGCTGTAACCACCTGAGGTTTTGTCACGGAAAAGAAGCCTGTCAGGGCCTCTTATATCACGGTATTGAGGCTGCCCACCGCATATAAATAGGACGCTATCCGGGACGCGACTAAGAGTGTACATCAGAAACTTGTTAATGTGACCTCGCATTGACGAGATTCACAAAAACGAGAATTCCAGTTATGTTTTAAATGGCCATAACCTTCAAAATTATTTGTAAACCCTTCCTGAATTCTTGCCAGGTGTTGATATGTACGGAACCTTGCTCCTGCTACAATAAATGGAACAGGGCATAGGTCCACCGGAGGGCCACCCAACCATGATCGCGCCAGAGTTAGCCTCTTCATTAAGCAGTAAACGTTTGTGACTGGGAACCCAAATGAGGCGGATGTCCCGCAGATTGGAAAGCACAAGAAAGTTCAATGTACGAATTAGAGATGAATTTCTGGAGGGGGACAAAGCGGAACAAACCGATAGGGAGTCAGTTATTACACCTGCATTGAAGGGGTGCGGATGTACTTCTTTTAGGCCAGAACTATCGCTAGGAATTCGACTTGAAATATCGGAGTGAAATCTGGTAAACGCAGCCAGCCTGACCTGTGCAGGTGTGGACTAAAAACTACCCTACCTGCCCCCTCCTCACGTTGCGATGCATCCGTTGCCACTATTACATAATCATTCAAGCTAACCAAACGGTCGTTCAGTAGTCCTGTAAGTAATCGCGACGAAAGCATTTTAGCGTTGTTGGTAAGCTACGAAAGTTAGAAGCGCCGGAGGGACCACACAGGGTACAGTCAGTATTGTCTAAATGTTGATATTCAATGTAGAAAGTAAAGTTTTGGCGTAAACACACCGAGGGCGAATGTGCCGAGGTCACCAAGAGCTGAAAAAAAAAACAGTGCAGGCTGACCTACAGTCAGCGAAAGAAATCTGCTCTGTGGCGATCCAAAAATCCTCATAACCGTCAGTACTGTTAAGAGCTGAAACAGAGACTCCAGACACGGCATGCGGGCCTCTAAATTCAAAATGTTATTTTCCACGCACCTTGGAAGGCCGAGGCACAACCTCAGGGATCGACGCGCCAATATAATAAGCTGGTTGAGTTAGTAAGCTGGTAAACCAGAAAATAGGACACAGCCAAACTCTAATATGGGACGCATGTACCCACTGTAAATAAAAAGTAATCTGTCCCTCCTTATTCCAAAGCTCCTATTTTCTGATTCTCCACAACAATTGAAGCGCCCGTTGCCCTTTGGTCGCGATGCGGTTTTTATGATGGTGCCAATCCGGTGTATTAGCATAGATTACCCCCCGTAAATGTGGGCACGCATTCTTTTGCTTTTCTTTTTCTTCCTCGCTCTACTGCAAAAGTTCATATATCCGAGAAATGCAATAGGGTAGAATTGGTATTTGTTTCCTGAAGCCTCTCCACAATTTGTTTTCCCTCAAGCACGGTCGTGGTCGCTGTTAGGGTTGCATTTTAACGCGTACTAGGGGCGAGATAAATTTCCAACGGTATATGGCAAGTCTTCGGGGCAGTTAGGTAGCCATATGTGGGAGCAGATATTTTCAATAAGTCGTGATCATGTTTCGTAGCAACGCCGGGTAGGCGTGCTGCGAGGAAGCCGTCCCTTCTTCAATCGAACAGAAAGCGAAATTGCTCCAGACGGCGAGGTTGAGTCTACTGCCAGAAACCGAAGCTGGATGGTAATGACACTGACTCAGCATATGTCAATTACACATAAAATGGGATCACGGACACCTCCCGCGGGGGTTCAGAAATTAGACACACGACGTCGCAGGTTCGACTCCGGGAGGAATTTCTGGACGGTTAAATACGAGAGCGCCTGGGAATATCGGGCGCATGTCAAAAGACAGAGTCAGCCTGTAAATCAAGTCTGTAACCCCCCTCCCACCTCCTATTCTCTACGGCGTTCTTCACAGGCCTGCTTTACCGACGACGTATAAAGCTCGAATTCTAGCTTATAAAAAAAAACAAGAATAAATTTGCTTCTATCAAAAATTCCAGCCCTTTCCTGAAATTATTTAAAACTGACCGCGCGCAGCGTTGACTCAAATTTCCCCGGATTTCTCAGTATTTCCTGCTTTCAGCGAAATATTTGAATGCATGTTTTCGAAATGACTTGTTGCAGACCACATATACTGCCAAAAATTGCTGGTCAAGTTGCTTCAAAGGACCTGTTATCGAAGTTCTTTATTTGAGGTATCCCCTCTCTCGGAATTTCTTACCAGCTTCCCGATTGGAAAAGAAAACCTTGTGAAGCCTTATGTGCTGCATTTTCTTCCCCAGTAACCCCTCTATTTATAGTTCCTGACAAACATTATTGCGTAAATCACCGGAAAATTTTTATTCTTGTAAAGAAACAAGCACGACACAATTCTTTTTTTTTCTAAAAAAATAAATCAAATTCAGTTCCCATATAAAAGTATCCACCGCCTTGGTGTCTGATCACGGTTAAGATCGAGAGGAGTAATGAATTATCGACCTTAAGTCTCGCTCCACGCCAGAACATAAACATGATAATTTCTCTTCCTCCGTCACGCATCCTCTAAGTGCACTTGGTATCGCCGCAACCACGCTACCGAGAACACTTGAAGGAAAGAAATCAGCCCACTAAACATAAATAGCTCGCGGGGCTTACAATCACACTGCTATAAAGCGCGGGAAAAAAGCCTCGGCATTTGCAACCTTACGGCGGTTGCGCGCCAGCCGAGCAATCAACGGGAAAGCGCAAAGCCCTCGAAAGCGCGCGAAAGCAGGAGCTGAGAAAGCCACCCAGGGCGTGATTAAATCATGGTCTCTTCGCGGCTCTGCGTGCGGTATCGTCCTCCTTCTCTGCCTCGAGCTTTGGAATTATTTAAGAACCCACTTTCTTCTCCCGTTTTGCTTTGTGTCGCTCGCCGCACACAATGTTCCGTTTCTCCGGCGAATTACGCGAGGAAACGAATTAGCGAAGGCAAAGTTTAATCAGGCGCCTCCAGGCGCCGTATTTATTCGGCTGTAACAACCACGTGCACCAAGGTAAGAGGCTGGATATACGGACTTGTTATCTTTAGCAGCGCCACTTCGAAACTCTGCGAACAGAACTTGCAGCGGCGAGCTTTTGTGTCCTTGTTTGATTTGGTTATATGTTCACTTCATTCAGTTTTAGAAGTTATAACTTACCTGCAACAGCAAGAAGCAAAACTTTTTTCTGTTGATTTCACAGCTGCCTTATTCAAAGCAGGGTCATTTTTTTTGTTCTTGCCTTACACTTCGTAGCTTACCCACCTATTTATTTCTCGCCCATACATCCAGACAATTTCTGTGGTGCTTAGAGAACCTTACCAAAAGGGCGCCGAAGCTTGAAAGCGGTATAGCGTTATCGGACCACGTTCAAGTCGTATTTTAGATGCGAAGCATCTCTTGCTCGGGGGGATGTCCCGCGTCCGTGCCCTGTCCGCAGCGCCTCTGATGATGATTGTGGCAGGATGCCCCTAGGGATTGGCCAACCAAAGAATCCATCACGAGATAGCTTCGCGTTCAACCACCGTCGTCATCTTCCCGTAGAGGAACCGCTGAAGAAGAAGAAGAAGACAAAGCTGCGAAGAGGAGGGCGTGTACGTTGCTCTCAGCCGGTGCACCAACGTCAACAACCTTTACCTCACCAACGCTGACGGAGACTACCGATTCTACCACAGAGACGACAAGATCGACAAGAACATGATGGACGAGTTTTGGCGCCTCGAAAACCACCGCCTACTCACCGTAACACAACAGTACTTGCGTTCCTTTGCCACTGGTGTGGACCCGGACGCGGAATTCCCTCTGGCGCTACTAAACACCAGATCACTCAACATAACGGCAACACAATGGAACCACACGGAACCCCCATGATGTTTCTCATCCTCATCAGGGTTCCCCACGGGAAGATGGTGTAAATTTTTATTATTTTGTGCGATGGACTCCTATGAAGTCCATTGCACACTTCGGTTCCCGACAAGAGCGTTGTGCATTGTTCTCGCCGAAATCACGGCCTGTGAAGCTCTATTTTGCCGTGCTGCCCTTTTGGAGTCGAGTGCTGTAGCCCACTTTCCCGTCCCAGAGGAATGAGCTGTGCGCTCACCCTTCTTGCATAGCCGCAGTGCAACACAAGCGTCAAGGGTTGGTTTTCAGCGGCCTTGCGTCCACGAAAAGAACACTGCTAACATGTTAAGAACCGAAGTTTGTAATGGACGTCAATGGGGGGGGGGTCACTAACTGGGCTTCTAGAAGCACCGTGCCACCGCAATTGTTCTTAGATAGATGCTCCATTCGAAGTATTTTTGGGTCATCATGACGACCCTTTGCAGCAGCACTCTGAGCCCCCACAAAATTTTACAGGTTATTAGACTTTACACATGCATATGCCTATATTATCGAGATATTTCTCAGACGAGGACATTGCACTTGCGTTGGTTGTTAGTGCAGTCATCAACGGGCGGGGACCATTAAACTTCCATACTTCGGCGATTCTCAAAGGAAGAAATTTTTAAAAAGTTGCAGACATCTACGTTTGTATCCTAAAATGTAAGGCGCGATCGCGATACTTCGACTTCCACGGATCGTTTTCGTACACACTGCTGCATTTCCGACTTATGCTTCACACTCGGAAAGAGGAAGACTAGCGACGAGGGTTTTTAAATCGCCGTGGTCCAGCAAAGACAGAGGCTCTCTGCGCTTCTGTGGCTTAAAATGTGAGCGTGAAAGGCTGTGTTTGGTCAGTTTGAGCGGGAGGCGTCAGTGTCAGCGTTTGAAAAGGTTAATTCCGTAATGTCTAGGCCGAGCTGAACAATTGTGCTTTTTGCGAAGAGAGAGAGAGAGAGACAGACAGAGTGAAGATCTTTGTTCAGGAAGAAAAGGCTGGGGTTTGGGAAACGTGGTAAAGAGATGGGAGGTAGCCCAATGGTGGAATATGGAGTCTAGGGCACCTGATGCAGCAGCGTCTTCCCTTGTCCTGCCAATCATCTCACTCTGATCTTGAGGTAACGGGCTAGTCAAAGCTGTCTTTCATGTTTAGAAGTAGTGGAATGCGTAATGTTCAAGTTGATATCCCCTGACCATACCCTTACATGTGGCTATGTTGCGTGCAAGAGGGTTTATGTTTCCTCGCTTTTAGCTGTGTTAAGTTAATGTCTGATGTTCCCACCACACATCTCAAAGCACATACCTTCGCAAGATACTTGTGGTGGTTTTTCGTCCACAGAGGTTCTGATTCTTCGGCTTTGAGACCTCTTTATAGCAGGGGGAAAGGTCACGTTCCTAGGCATAGGATTAAGATTCATTCTTAACGTTTTTCGAGGAGGGCAGTGTGGTAATCGTGGCCGCAAAGAGCGCGGTACGCGAGTTCATGTGCCTCTTCGTCAATGCGTCGTTCTCTTCCAGATCTCTGTGTCCAGGTGTCCAGGTGACGTTGGTAACTTTTGCATTGTGGATGGGAATATCTCATCTAAGCGCTTAGGTATTCTGCGTGCACAAAACACTATAATGACGTTTCAGAGTATATAATGATGCTTACGCTTCTTTTCGACATTTCCGCTAGTCGGATTGCCCAGAGCATGCGCACAACTTCTGTTTCTTTGTTTTTGCATGTGGAAGGTACATGCAGTGAAAAAGATTGCGAGAGTAGTAAACTATGACAGTTTGCGACCTCGTGCTTTCGTACATCCCAGAGTCGGCGCATATCTTATGATTGTGAAACTTTCCCCGAATGAACTTGATACTACCAATCAGCTCTTGTCGTGTAAGACGGGATCCATATTTTGGCCGCTCCCGATTTTGCTTTTCCAGCTGGTCTCTCGGTGCGAGGCGAGTGGTTTCTCCGATTTCTTGAAATACGTTAGAAAGACACATGTTGACGACATATTCATCGTAATTTTCCCATATCCTATATAGAACGGCTGCAGCGGTAAGGCCTCTCCCATTGACATTCACCCTCTCCTGTCCTGCGCCTCCCGAGTCCATTCTTTGCTCCGAATATTGTTATTTATTTTGTCCATCGAGTTAATGACCTTCCTTTTCTTCTAGACCCGTGTATGCACGTGCTTTATGTGGCTGTGGCGTTCCACCCGTTGTTAGTTCGTCTCACGGTCAAAATTGCGCGGAACCGCCGTGGCAGCTCTGCGGCTAAGGCGTTCTGCTGCTGAGCATGAGGTCACGGGTTCAATTCCCGGCTGCCGCGGCCGCTTTTCTGATGGAGGCGAAAAGCAAAAATGCCCGTGTATACGAGATTACGGCTCACAGTAAAGATCCCCAGGTGGTCAAAGTTAATCCTGAGACCTCGACTACGGCGCTCCTCATCACTGGCGTTGCGTCGGCCCATTAAACCCTACAATCAATTAATCAAACAATGAATCAATCAATCAAAATTGCGCGGTTTATGCTGTCCTGATTATGGTGTTACTTTCACTTTCTTCTGTGTGGGTACACTTGTGGCACTGTAGGTATCTAATATTCGGCTCATGATCTGCGGCTGCATGAGTTTTATCGTTTCTTTCGTTTCTTCTTGTCTTTTTGTTTCTGTTCTCTTGGTTGCGCGTTGTATATTGTGGGAAATCGGTTAGCTATTTTCATTTTTCGTGAGCGTGATGATGATATGGTCAATGCATCACATGCTGATTGCGTGTGACGCATGCCTCTGGAGCCACGCCGAACATTCTTCCGCGGCTGTTGTCTGGCAGACCATCGGTACCCATTTTTACAATGATTTTTAACTTGGCCTCGTGGCGCCACCTGTCGTTTACCAAACCGAGCTTGCAGTAGAGACAGAATCGTTGGAATAGGGAAAATTATTTCAAAAACTTATGCGATTAGTCGCTGTATTGTGGGCTTTATTTTAGTTCTTTTCTGCTTAAAACCTATGCCGCCCTTGGTATCTGAGAGACTGGCGTTAATCGTTTGCTCCCTAGGCAACCCAATGTTAGTGCCGGCATAAATTTCAGTGGAAAACACGCCACGGTGGCTCAGTTGGTAAGGCGTTGCGCTGCTCTGCCCGAGGACGGCCGCGGGTTCGATTCCCGGCTGTGGTAGCCGTTTTCCTGGTGGAAGCAGGGAACAAGAATGCCTGTGTCGAGATTTCTGTACATGTTGAGGATCCTAAGACGGACTAAATTATTCCGTAGACTTCCATTTCGGCGCGCCTCGTACACTCTTAGTCGCGTCCCGGATGGCATCCTAGTTATATGCGGTGGGCAGTCTCAATACCGTGATATAAGAGGTCCTGACAGACTTCTTTTCCGTGACAAAACCTCAGGTGGTTGCATCACGCTTATATGCTGCACCAACGGCCAGTGTCACGGCTATAAACTAGCAGACAGCCTGACGCCAGGAATAAAATAAAAAAGGGGGGCAATGGTCAAGCTCCGAGCGATATGTGTGGCTTGCGGCGCATGCGCGTATTCCTCCTCACCCAATCGCCCACGAGCTTCTTTTGCGGTGGCCGACGACGCGCGCCCGACGACGCGGCGAAAGCCGAAAAACCTTCAAAAATGTCTCGCGCGCACATGCGCAGTAGGAGTGGAAAAAAGTTCGCGCGCGGCGAGTTGTCGTACGGTGATTTGTCTCTATCGCGCACGTGGCAGGAATTTGACCGAGAAGCAAGTTGGGGTCCCGCGCTGTGACTCTTGCTCTGTGTAGTTCATACTTAGCTCCCAGCGTTCACACTTTCTTGACCACGTTCGCTTCCGCTGACATCGAATGTGTGCTTCGAGGTCGGTGCAACAGTGGAAACAACTGCAAATGCGATGGGAATATTAGGGCCACCGGTCACGCAAGCCGAACACCTACGCCATTTCAAGCCGGCTGGTGTGTGTATTGCGGGCATAGCCCGGTCGAACACGAAAGGATAGGTAAGTCCCTGGACTTCTTGTTTTTTTTTTTTTTCGAAGGGTGGGGGGCGCAGACTGTAAGAAATAGGTGTTTGCAGACAACTAGTAAGGGCCATGAAATTATGCCTTTTCGTCGTCGTAAGAAGCCCGCGCCAAAACCGTTCTCCGATACCCAGGGCCTACGGTAAATTTGAAGGGCTTTATAGAGAGGATTTCGTTTCCCAGTGCGACGGCCGTTTCGGGATCCAGGTGAAAAATGAAAACGCTTGCACATGTGAGGCACTTCCATTGCCGTAATGAGTACCGTGGTGTCGTCAGGAAATTGCATTTTTCCACGCGTTTCATTGTCCAGGTCAAGGCACATAAAACCGAGTTTGAATTTTGTATTTTTCAATATTCCATGGCCACTGCTTGTCATTTTCGGTAGGCGTAGAATAAAGTTATGTAACGTTTTTTTATAACTAGGTTTTCGCGTCATCGTTTCGGCTAGTGACTTTTCTGGCGCGTTAAGTAGTCTGGATTCTGTGGCGATTTGTTAAGTTCATTACGGTGCGTTTAACTGGTAAAGTTTTCACATGAAGCACCATTCATGAGTAACACCAGCACCCATCTTGTTGTGTTCGCCCCAGCTGTCGTCTGTCTGGAGTGTCAACTCGCGGTTTGCAGAAACATGATAGCATTGGCAGCGCAAACTCGGCGCGTCGCCGGAGTGGAGGTCGCTCGAAGTTGTGGCTTTTAATGTTGTTACAGATGCGCTGGCTGTTGCTCGGTGCACGCAGTTTACCTATGCTTTAGCAAAAGATATTGCTAGCAATTGTCTTCCATCTCTAATAAAATGTTTTGCGCCATACTATTGGTGGCAATTGTTTCATAAAAATAAACTAGGGCGCATTACCCTCCGCATGTAACAGTGAACAGACTTTCTTTTCGACGTGCAATTGACGTGTCTCTGTCAAATAAAATTATGACAACGTTTTCTCGCACGCCTTTGCACTGAAAAAGCGCTCGGCCTTCCTATGTATATGAAGAAAACGCCCTTTTGGAGTGCGTTTGAATCTACAAGCAGTAAGAAGGAAATAATTGCCTAAACAACAGCGATGCACTTACCTGATTTATGAAATTTTCGCATATCTGCTAACACGTTGGTGATACTTCTGCTGCGCCCCTTCAGGCTATACTGTTTTACCGCCGATAAATAACGCCACCCTTTTGTAACTGGTCACTTATTCACCTGCCGTTTCTTCACGCAGTGCCAACGCAACAGATTGCTACCCGTGACTCAACGTTTTTGAGATGTTTACAACGCTATTTCGATTCCAGTGCGACGAAATTCCAGAAGCAGCAGCTCCCGGCCCAAAGATTGCTTGGGGCGATTCTAGAAAGGCCATCTACATCATCGGAAGTGGTGTACCTGGACCATAATTGAAGCCCGGAGAATGTACTTTTTATTTGTTTGGTATTATATTACATGAAGGACATGAGATACCCGTCAGCTTTAGGCCAAAAGTTTGGCGTTGTACAGTCAGTAGCCTGAAAAAAGACGAGTTTCTTCCCTGTTCTGTAAACAGCAAGCTGCTGAAAATTCCGTAAATGAAAACAATAATTTTATCTTGACAGGTGGTTATTTGCTCTTCCACGAAAAAGATTTTCATTTTTGTGTTCCATAAGGGCAATCTGCTAATATTTGTATTTGTTATTTCAGTATAAGTCGTTTGTGTTCACATTTGTATTTTGGATATCAAATAAAAAGAAAACATCGTTACTTCGACATGGTGTCATTTATGTAATTTTGATCTCACACTTGTGCATGCTCATGAATTCGAGAATGACAAAATACTTAATATTTACATACCCAACTCAATTCTCTGTTCGTGTCCCAAGCTTGTATGAGTAGACTATCAGCTCAAGATCCGGATAGGTTTTAGGTATACAGATACTTGCTTTACAGCTTTGCTTGTAACATGGCATTATGAATAAAGGGAGTTTTTTTTCGTGGTATGAGCATTGACGCCTGATAAATCAGGTTGCAAAATACTGAGATTATGAAGGTAAAACCTCGTTGCATAAAAACTGAGGTCATGAAGATGTTCCAGAAGGGCACCAATTACAAATGATTTAGGGAAATTGCAGCCATTGCAACGCGTTTATTTGTGGCATTGTTTTATACGGCTTAAACTTTCGATGCTCAAGGGTGCGTTCATCCCCAAGTGCTATGGTTTTGGTGAACTGCCTTGAAAATATTGAAAATGCTGAACCGCGACCTTGCGCTTCGGCGTACAATAATATAACTCGTTAATAACGGAAGCGCGAATGAAACGAGGCAACTTAAAAAAAATTGCATGAATTCCGAGAATTGTCTGCTAATGCGCCGCATGTTTACGCCGCTTCTCTTGAGTGTAAGTCTGTTAAAGCTAATTTTCTTGGTTTTTCAAAGCCCGGTCCGTCCAATTATCTCCATTTACCCTATCGATCACAGGTGTTGCTTGCGCCAAATCTGCATTTTTTGTAAATGAAGGGCGTAACAAGGCTCAGCATTTCCGTATTTTTTTTACTTTCCTTGTTCTTTAGTTTTTCAAAATTCTGTTCGACCAATTATCTCCATCTACGCTATGATAACGATTAAAAGCGAGATTTCCGCTAAATCTGCATTATTGTGGAAATGCAAAGCGTTATACGGTTCGCCATTTTCCGTCATTGTTTTATATTTTTCCTAATTTTTAGTTTCTCAAAATTTTGTTTGACCAATGATCTTCATTTACGATATTATAATGATTAAAGGTGAAACTTCCACGAAACCAGCATTTGTCTGGAAATGCAGGGCGTTACAAGTTACACGGCCCGGCGCTTATCCGGTCTGCGCGAGAAAACGCTAAGATATTTGTTGTGCGCTCGCGATCCATAAAAGAAAACGGAGTATCTGGCCTTCCGAGGGCTCTTTACCTGGGCGTCAACGCAGCAATTCTGCAGGCGTCGCGACACAACGTTAGGTAGAGTGGGTGATTTAATATTGCTTCATTACATTACCAGATGCGTATTTTACTACCGCACCCCTATTACAAAAACAGAAGAGCTACGACGAGCAGAAAAAATTCAGTACACCATTTCATGTTTGGTATACTTGCCACTCGTGACGAGACAGC
This sequence comes from Haemaphysalis longicornis, assembly GCF_048455015.1. Classification (NCBI taxonomy): domain Eukaryota; kingdom Metazoa; phylum Arthropoda; class Arachnida; order Ixodida; family Ixodidae; genus Haemaphysalis; species Haemaphysalis longicornis. The sequence continues at coordinate 331,344,058 of NW_027526203.1, forward strand.
TCTTATTTTCAGTACAACAGTGCACCTTACGTGCTAGTTATTTGCAAGCATTGTCATAGAGGGCACTTTCCGCCAATGTCCAAGAATACTTTTGGTAACAAGGCTGAAGAACTGTTATCAATTCCGTTTTGCAAGGATGGAATAAATCCCCGCATGCGCATAATACTGTTGGAACGGCACACAGCTTGTCAAAAGGTTTCCGCTCGTACCACTGTACTTAAATTCCCGTAAACCGTATAGTATTATGCCTCTTTGGTAGAGCTATTCAAAAACGGTGGTCTAAAGAAAGCCACCCGCCGCTGAATGTGTTATTTAAGACTCATGCTTGACGCGCAACAGCATGCAGAATACTTATAAGCCCACGTTTGCACTACCCAGCAGCCCGTGGGTCGTGGCGCAGTGGTTATGATGTCCGCCTCTTGATCGCCTCTTGGTGTGTTGTAGTAGACGCAGGTTCGATTCCCCGTAGGGTTACGTGAATGTGCTTATGAATAATTTGTGTGTCTTGTATAACGTAACATATGTTAGAGCATTCGTCGCGGGGTGCTGGCGTTGGCCTGTCAATGTGGACAAAAAAAAAACGGATAAAATTGATGCTGGCTGAGTGGATTTTTTTTTATGTGAAAAGCAACAAGGCCGCTTATTTGAGGGGCCGTTTGATTTGGGGGCCGCTTCGTAAGCGGGAATATATTAGCATAACGGGCCGCGTAGAAAAATTACGGCCAGCGGCCCGCCGAACACATGGCCCGGGGTTTAGGTGGCCCTCTAGTTAGGCGGCCCTCAAGAGGGCCGCTTAAACGCCGGGCCGCGTGTTCGGTGGGCCGCGTGTTTGGTGGGCCGCTTGTTCTCGAGGCCGCCTGAACCGCCGCTTTATAAGCGGCTTTAAATTGACGCGGCGGCCCGCCTGCATGCGGATCGTATAACCAGGAATTGACTAAGAGTGTAGCCAGCGTGTTGGGTCGGCGCATAAATTACCGAAAATTTATATTGTTTGATCGTCGGGTGGAAACACGCTGTGGTGTGATAGCGTAAGTTGCGGGGACGGCTGGCGACCGTGTCTGGCGAGCATACTACCGCCGACTGGGCAAAGAACGAACACCACTGCGCAGCTGCTGAAAATTCGTGTCGTTTCTTCAGTCTCCGCCAAGGTATCATTGTCCTCCTTTTCACACCTCAGTTGCCGCTGCGTGACATTAGAGATTAAGCAGAGCCCTCGAATCTTGCCTCCTCAGTCGTAGCTTCCGGGTGGTACCGGTGACGTATTTCCACGGACGCCTTGATGAGCACGGCTAATAGCGGACGGCTAGGAACCACGGGTAAATCGAAAAATGAGCCTAATAACGCTATCACGTTAAAAAGAAAATGGCCGTAAAAACCCAAGTACAGCAGTGAAGCGCCAAAAACCCAGCACGGCAAGATAGAGCCTGATAGGTGGTGATTTCTGTGGCAGCGCATGACTCGCTGAATTTGTGATCTTCAGCAGCATGGGCAAACCGTTGTTACGACCGCGAGGGCCGAGCCGAGCCGAGCTCTGTCGCCTCCGACATGCGTGTGGTAGCGTGGTGTGAAGAGCGGCCAGCCGCTGTTGCAGCCGTGAAGAAGTCCAGAAGCCGTAGGCTAACGTAAGTGTTTACTTCATAGCGAGAGGTGAGCCGAAGCCAAAGAACAATGCCCCGACGGGAGAGGTAACAGTACAGGACTCGAGCAGAGTGACAGTATGGATTCTTTGCTCAAACAGGAATGATCTAGAGCACTTGGGCGGCTTGTATTTATACCCAAAAGCGCAACGGTCAAAACAGCGTTCCCTCTAGATTTGTGCACACGCTACGAACGTCACAGACACACACAACGCTCTTTCCAGAGTTTGTGAGCAGTCGGTAGCATCGGCGCACGTTGAGTCCGAGAGAGAGAAGAGAGGAGGACTCCGCTGCGATCGCGGGGCCTCTGTGTCCTTGAAGCGCGCTGAGACACGCCTCGCCGGGCCGGAAACCGTCGAATTTTGAGACGCGCCGAAAGCGAAGCGTCTGAACCAAGCTTTGTCTTTTTTTTAATGGCGATAGCATGCCCGTTGGCATAAATACAATGCTACAAGTATAGGTTGACTCCCATTTCACGAAGAAACGCAAGAAGGGAGCGGTGGTGGTCTCCCAATATCCACCGATGAAGGTCAGGTGGTCTGCCAGGGTGGAGGCCTGTGCCTCGAAGGTGTCGTGTTCTGGCCGCTTGCAATGAAGGGCACGTCCACAGCAAATGTTCTGTGTCGGCATCTTCGGCAGGAGCCGTGCAAACGGGGTAGTTCTGGTCGAACGGGGCATGGTAGCGTGGTGGCCACTCCCGGGTACCAGCGAGAGAGAGGGCTACACCAACACGAAGTCTTCGCAGCAAGACCTCCTCCCAGCGAGCGAGTCTGCTAGGAAGGTTCGTTCCACACGGTGGAATTAGAGCTCGTGTGGCGCGAGGAAGATCTTTCCTTTGCAAAAACTGTGCTGGGGTATCTAATGTCAGCAAAGGAAATAGTCGTGGAACAAATGCAGTGTGGCATACATCATCCACCGCAATGTGAGCGGGAAGCGTACTTCGCCGGACCCACGAGAGCCGCAGAGGGCAGGGGTACATATCCAGTATGTCATGAATGTCCCTCGAGATAGCCGAGTAGTTATTCACTCGACGTAAATCACGCATGGCCGCCTTGGAGTCTGTATAAATTTGTAAAGTAGTACCTTCAGGGGCTTGATGAAGAGTAGGAGTAAGTGGTTGCAAGCCGTCCCGGATGGCTGTAAGCTCAGCCAGCATAGACGGCAGGGTGCGGTGTGTTTCGTAGAAGCACGTTTGACAGGCCAATGGGTGGGAAGGACATTGTAGTGTTGTCGTCACCACATAGTCCTTGGCCCCAGCGTCCACAAATGCCTGCACCACCTGGGGTTGAGACTCAGCCGCCAGTTCTTGTGCGACCGCGAAAAGCGTATCAATATGTCCGTTGCATCGATTGTGAAGTCGCGTTACTGGCCTGTTGTCGGTCACCTGGTGGTATAGCCAAGGTGGCCTGGTAACGACGCAGGCTGGAGATGTGGGTAGTGAACGACCCATGTAGTTTCCTAACGGCGCTGCCTCAGCAACAAAGGTGAAATTATGCATGCGGGCGGACCGACGCTGATGGACAAGCTCATCCAAGGTGTTAACTTGAGCTTCAGCCTGAAGAGCAGGGATCGGTGTTATCCTAGGGAGGCAGGTAATTGCACGCAATGCGGCTCGATTAATTGCCTCAAGTCGAGCCCACTCCGCCTGGTTCAGGTGTTGGAATTGTGCCTGGTAAACAAGCCGAGGCTGGAGTACAGACCGCACCAATAGGCGGGCCATTTTGGAACAGGAGCCACCAGACTTCTGTGAGATGCGTCGGATGAGGTGGAGCATCTGTCCCGCTTTTTGGCGAGCGGAACGTATCCACATAGACGCTGACCCAGACGCATAAATTTCTAATCCCAGCACTCGAAGTGAGGTGGCAGTGTGTACAGGTTGGCCGCAGAGTTGTAATGCGATTGGAGCCATCGCCAGTTGGCGACGGCCCCAAGCACTGGCCACAGGCAGAATAGCTGTCTTTTCGACGGAAAGCGTCAGTCCAGCATATTCGCGCATTTCTGCGTGTCAGACAAGGCTTGTAGGAGGCACCCGATTTGCCGAGTCAGGTCTGAGTGTACAGTCCACACTGTGATGTCGTCCGCGTACATCAGAAAGTGCATGTCAGGCATAAAGACGAGATGCCAGGCCAGCGGTAACATAATAATATTAAAAAGGAAGGGCCAGATTACCTATCCCTGAGGCACTCCGCGGACAGGTGTAAAGTGACCGTAACTCGTCCCACCAATGCGAACCGAAAAGGATTTTTTTGTGAGGAAGTTCCGGAGGAAAGAGCAAACCTTGTCCGGGAGAAGAAGGCCTTGGAGAATTTCCAAGATAACTCCGTGGCTAACGTTGTCGTATGCCTTTTGTATGTCCATGGCAAGCACTGTGGGCACTTTGTGTCATCGGCCGCCAAGTAACACCATTGACTAGAAGTGGTCAAGCCCATCCTCGGTACCCAGACGGGGCCTAAACCCGATCTGCGCCGGGTGATACCACCGGAAAGAATCCATCCACCATTGAAGCCGGGTTGCCAGCATGCGCTCCAACAGTTTGCACAGGGTGCACGTCAAGGCTATTGGACGCAAATTAGGGAGCTGATAGGGTGGCTTACCAGGCTTCGGTATCGGGACGATATCAGCGAGGAGCCAAGATTCTGGTATGTCGCCAGAGAGCCAGACCTCGTTAACGGAGTCAAGGAGATTGCTGTGGGCTGGATCGTCGAGGTTCTTATACACCTCGTACGTAAGGCCATCTGGCCCTGGAGCGGTCTCGGATGTTTGGCGTGACCAATCGCAGCAAGGAACTCGGCTATGGTAAAAGGCGATTGAATTCCAAGCACGGCGTCGTCAGGAGGAGAGGAACCGACGTGACTCGGCAGGGGAAACTGGCACGGGTTGCTGGCTGGAAGAATGTCGAAAGCAGGAAACAAGGCGCGGGCAACATCTGCGGCAAATTGAGCAGGATCCTTGTCCGATGCCAAACATGCACTGGCTGCCGCATCTGGAGTTCGGCCTCCACTTTACATTGCACGAAAGGTGCGCCAGATGGATGACGTAGTCGCCGATGGGCCGACTGATTCACACCGGCTCAGCCATCGCTGCCTTGACAGACGCTTCTCATGACGCCTGGCAGCCGCAGTCAGACGTTGTAAGCGTATTCGGGCCTCCACAGACGAGGGATCTCGGGAGGCAGCCACTTCAGCTTGTTTGCGCTGGGCCCATAGCTGTAAGAGTCGAAGGTCAGGCTTCGGCCGGGATTCCTCTACCCATGTGTCCACACAGGGGCTTCGCAGCGCTTCCTTAACGAGAGTGATGGGGTCCGGTCTTGGCACCGTGAGCATTGTGTTGATGTTGTCCCGGAACATATACCAGTTTTTTACAGTGCAGCGCTGTCGTAAGCGATGCGTCACGGTTGGGACAATGCCAAGCCTGATGGGATGGTGATCACTGCCCCAGCAGTCGGCCGAGACATGAAAACATGAGTCACCGACACGGTAGGGCTTGCTCGAAAGGCGCACGTAGTGGCTTCGCCGCACAGCCGAGGAGTGATGCGGGAAAGTACGGCGGCGGGCCGATTCGTAACACCGTGCATAAAACTAGTTCTCGCTCACACTGAATGTTATCTACAATGAATGGGTAAACTGTGGCGTGATGAAATGCCAAATAAAAAGCAGCTTACTAATTTTCAAGCCAGCGTAGGCACCTGAATAAAGCCACATGATATGCAGTACAATGCGAGCAGCAGCATGTGGCTGGGGCGGGCTGCTGTTCCCGCAGTCGTCCCCCAGGAAGCACCCACATGGTGGCGCCCTGACAGCGCTAGAAAATTCTGGTCCATATGGTTTCCTTTCTGTTCACCTTGCTCGAAGCATCAGCGGCTTACAAAATGGGATAGAAAACTTGTTCGATGATAAAAGAGGGAACCGGAAAACGGAAGATGGTGGCTTGGCCGATCTAACAATACCAAAATGCTGGGCCCAATGGTGCCATTGCGGAGATACAGCGCTTCTAAAATCGCCGTATTTTTGTCCATTTGCTCAAATATTTTGTCCCCATGGTTCACATAAGAATTTTCTATTATTTTGTAATGTTATTTTGGGACGGTTTTTTAGCGGAAAAACGTTGCAAACGCACAGAGTACTAAACATAGAAGCCAAGTATATATACATATGTGGCGTTCAAAAAAATGTATTGGTCATTTTTTCGAAGTTTAAAGCAGTGTCTCCAATGAGCTGCTCACCTGCATCTGCCATTTCAAATCTGCCGTAAATTGGCATAAAGCTGACAGGTTTTCATTTTGCTGGAAGCAAACTGCACAACGCTTTTTTTTCTCCAGATCTGTTGGTGACCGCCATATGCGTGCTGCCAAGCCTTGTGAAAGAGAGGAAGGAGTCCTTTGTTTCAGCTCATGTAAGATTCTTCTATACAACTAAAGGGAAACATGCATGCCAACATTCAATAAAGAGTAATTTCGTAGAGCTGTGCCACTAGCCGTGAAGTTCAAAAAACACAGTTCAGATGCGTGAGTAGCCACTAGTAGTGCATGTAAGTGAAACTTTAAATTTGTTTGTAGTGGTGAATGGCTTCACACAAGCGATCGCTTCTATTGTTAAGCAGCTGCTCCATACGAGAATTGCATAATTTAGAATATTCAAAAGCATTCAGCATGCCTCAGCCTTGATCACTCGTAGGTTACTGAACGTGTGAATTTCCAGTTTTGGACATTACGCTGAGTTACGACTAAATGATAGCTTGGCAGAACCAAAATGTCACAATTGGACTAATAACAATATAAGGCATATATCCAAATGGCAACTTGTGATGCAGTGCAGATCTGGTGTGCCGGCATCAGCAGCGGTGGCCAGGTTGTAGGCAAAAACAGCGCAATTGCACTGTGAAAGGTGCGGTCGTAAAAAAATAATTGCATGGTGAAAAATGCAATTGAAATTTTTCTAAATGCCTGCGTGGCTTTGAATGGTCCTGTCATACTGTTTTGAGCCCAAACATACGTAACTTAATTTGCAGTATTTTGCAGGGCTCAAAGGAAGTCACACTAAGGAAGAAGAAAACACTGGACCTTGCGTAGATGCACTAGCATGGGGCTGCCTGGGTAGGGCATGTTTCACTTGGAGAAACAGCGCCGAGTCACAATTAGCCAAAATAAGGACACAAAGTGCCCCCTACAAATAAACTGCAAGCCAGACATTTGAAGCAGCGTGGGTGCATAGCGATGCCCTGCTTAATACGGTGCTTTGTTCATTTCAAGTTGTCAAAACACCGAAGATATTTTGTACGCCCACATTTCATTTGTATCCACGCAGACAAATTTTCAATGAATGTGAATAGGTCAGCTTTTATTGCGTGACCTATAGATGGAGCATGCTAGTGGAATTTCCGCGGTAGCTTGCACCAATCCGTCAGAGCCCGTAGCTCTGGGACCACCTTCCGCATTGTCACTCATGTACATATCATCAGTTAAAAAAGAATCCCTCTTCTGCTTCTGATCCTGAACACAGCGAGCGACAGAAGAGCACACATAGAGGGAAGAAAACGCTTGTAGAGAGCTTCCTCCGGGAAGAGGAAGCTGACGTTGCAATTGGCGAACGCTGCCAGAGTGATTCCAAGTCAAAACACAGCTCGCCACCTTCCTGGGCACAGGCTGGCAAAACAGGAAATTGGAGCAAGGTGCATGACAGACTGGGGGAGTGCGGGGTGGAAGGTGCCTTTGCATTCGTGTAGGCACAGCCTGAATGACGTTGAGGCGAAGCACGTGAAAGTCATTCTGAGATAGGTACAAGCCAGGCCCTATAGTAAAAGCCAGTCACAAGCCTGTGTGATGCAGAACGGTGATTAAACTATGCCCGCCTCAAAAATACTTCAATGATACCAAACACCCAAATTTACGAAAATAATGCATAGAATTGAGTGAAGAGAACATTTTACAGTAAAAAAAATTAATTCTTGCAAAATGTTTGGCGCTTCTGGACTCATTTGCTCTAAGCCCACGGTTCTACACCTGGGCCACTGAGGCCAAACAGCTCGGTTCACTTAGCAGTTGCTCGAAACAATGAGCAGAAGTACATGGCATTGGGTGCATACAGTAAGTGGTTGTGCAGGGCGCGAAGCAGGAAGCTGCAGCAAGGCATGCACGTTGCGCCAAGCCTCGATCCTTACGGCCAAATAAAATTATTTCTCTCTCTCTCTCTCTCTCTGAAAATCGCAGTTGCAAGGACGAGGGATGAGATGCCAACTCAGTCTTAAATGTCCAACAACGGGTTTCCAGTTAATTTTTATATACCCCTCTGCCTCGTTTATAGACGTGCAATTTGTCTATTAAACAGATGGTCAATTCTATTGTCTGGCTTGCATGACTTGTCTCATTCGGCAATGTTAACCGGGCTGGGCCCTGCACAAATACGTGTCTGCCGTTCAGCTGCTTGTTTCAGTATTGCAAAGCCTATCAACTGTCCATGAAGGATCAGTGCGCTAGCACTGACTCCATGCTGCAAAGAGAAGTGTGCTGCGTAAGCTGTTTCATGTCGGAAAAAGTTTCGTCAGGTTGCTGGAGCGGGGGCGGGGGGGGGGGCGGGGGGGGGGTTGATTTGCCTTTTGCTTTTTGCAGGACTCTACCTTTGTGCGCCACATGCCCGCCAATGAGTTTGAACGGACCAGCTTACTACTGGCTACACAGATGTATGGGAGACTGGAGACCCCACAGGTGCTCGAGGCAACCCTGTCGGGAGCACTTACCACCCTGCTCTGCCTGTACTGGGTCTTCGACATCGTTTTTTGCCCGAAGGCGCAGAAGACGTTCGACCTGATCTGCCGCCTTGTTAATCTTCGCAGTGGTGTTAAGGCGACGCCACCAGTGCTCATTGTCAACATGATGCTACAATAAAGCCTTCCTGTGGGGAATTGGAACGAGGGCTATTTGCAATGGAAGGTGCTCAGCCAGTGTGTCTTGACACGTTTGCTTTCAAAAGGATGCAACAGGGAAAGTTATAGCTGTTGGTGGGCTGGGTCGCAGTGGGGTGCTGTCATGAACAAATATCCCTCATACCGTTGTTTACTGCTCTCTTTGAGTATTAAAGCAACATTAACTACCATACAGAGTTGCACACTACAAGCTGGAAGGGGAAACAGTTGGTCTTCTACAGACAGTAATTGGAAAGACTAACAGTAGTTCTGTGGAGAGCAAGTGGAAAGATGGACAGGTAATCCCAGGGAAGTATTTGGAAAGACACAGATAGTCCTGCGGGGAGCGGGAGGGATAAACGTTTATTCATTCCTATAAAAGGAACATTGAGAGCTGGATGATCTTCATTGTAGTAGTGTTGATCATCCATTGTGTGTGGCGTCCCTAGTCCAGGATACCATGGCCCTCAGCTGCTTTTCTGGACCGGATCACAAGGCTGCGCTGGTCATCCAGGACCTCGCTGGACAGCAGGACCTCCCACTGCTCCGGCGATGGCGACAGGAGCTCCGGGAGTTCCTTCACACCCTTGCACTGCCACACCATGTGGTAGAGAGTGTTGGGGGTGCCGCAGTATTTGCAGTCGTAACTGTTCATACTGGGATGAATCGTGTGCCACTGTGAGGCGTGCGTGAAGCAGTTAGTCTGGAGTCTTCTTAATAACTGCGTTGCTTCTTCTTTGGTGAGTTGGGCATGAGGAGGTGGATATTTCCGTCTGCCAAATCTGTAATGTTCCAATATGTCCATGGTGCGTCATGGGATAGGTGGAAACAGCGACGACGGGGGAGTGGCTTGAGATTCTGTAACCACCGCTACCCTCACCACCGTCCCGCGGGGAGGAACTGTTATTGGCAAGTAATAACTGATAGTCCCCCGAGGAGGAACGGTTAGTCACACGGAAGTATTTGGAAGGACTAACAGATCGTCCCGTGGGGAGGAACGGTTAGTCCCACGGGAGTATTTGCAAGGACTAACTGTTGCTCCCCACCCGCCGCGGTGGCTCAGTGGAAAAGGCGTTGTGCTACTGAGCACGAGGACGCGCATTCGATTCCCGGCCACGGCGACCGCTTTTCTGATGGTGGCTAAAAGCAAATACGCGCGTGTGTACCAAATGTCCGCGCATGTTAAAGATCCCCAGGTGGTCAAAATTGATCCGGAGCCCTCCACTACAGCGCGCCTCATCGCCTGCGTTGCGTCGGTGCGTTAAACCTTAGGGTCAATGAATAAAAAACTGTTGCGTCCCTCCCCGTTAGTCCTTTTGGGGACTAATGGTTGTGGCAATGCTGTTAGTCCCCTAAGCAATGACACTCCCTTTTTGGTCCTTTTTGGCTAAGAATGCACTTCGGGGCAGTGGCCGCTGCCGGCTCAGTAAGCGTGCGGCTCACTCAGAGCGCTTTTCGTGTCCCCGGCGCGTTTTCGCGTCCAGTGTAATAAAAAGCAATAAAAATAGAGTGCCTAGAATCGCTGTAGAGCGTAGGTCACGGCCAGCTGCCCGATGAGCCAACGAAATCCCGGCGCCTCTGCCTCCAACGATCGGATCGTTCGTTGCTCGGGAGCAGAAGCACCGCCATCCGATCGGAGCGGCGAGCCGGCGGCCGTGCGGAAGCGGCCAACACAAACTCGTGACGTGTTTGAATGTTGTTTATTTACTCCACATCCAGGGAATGTAGATTTCGCGAGGTCCTCCGCTGGCTGCTCGGTTGCGTTTCGCCCACTTTAAAACTGATTTTAAATGTGCTGTAGGCTGTATTTGCCGCTGATATTTTGTAGATGATGTTTGTGTGTTCCCCCCAATCTATCACCGAAGTTATCTCACCTTGAAAATTTTGTGTCAGTACCCCTTTAATGTATGGGGAAATTATGCGCAGTGGGCCAATGGAAATCTACGGTATCCACATCAGGCGCTAGCCTGAATGATCTTTCTGCAGCCCGAAACGCGACGCAAGCTGTGGATATCAAAGCTGAATTTTTGAAGGAACGTCGGACTCGGTCTGCAGTAGACACTTCACCGCGGAGTGTTTCAGGCCCATCTCAGACGGAAATGGTAATAACAGCATAAAAATCACCACAGAGATGAAAAGCCGACCCAAAAGGCTTCATACAATGATTCCCGGCCATGAATAGACAGCGACTTAAAAGAACAGCTGTTCCATCAGACAACCTACCCGGGGTGAATACGATACGCCGCTGAAAGTTACAAGTTTTTTGAGAATTCGCTTTGAACGCTCCGGCTTCCCGGCAACAAAAGAAGTTTGGCTCTAGATCACTTTTAATGAACGCTGTGTATACGTAGCTTTTAAGCTCCATGCGTACGAAACGAGTCGCGAGTCAGTGCGGCAATTTATGCGGCACCGCTTACGAAGATGATACATACCCCACAGTGCACGCTACGCCAAGGTGAAACTTTAACATGCTGAAGAAAGATGCTCTCAAAATATTTTCTTTCGCTAACAACCTTCCCTTCAAAACAACGCACGCGACAGTGGTCTAAAAACGCTTTCATTCCATTTCAAAAACACGTACGAGTCACATTCGCGCCGGTCACATGCAACGCGCACGCCGCCGTTAAAACAAGCTGCTGCTTCCAAGATGAAAGCTCTGATGAAAAAACATGCGCGCCAATCAACCCTGTGAAGGTGGTTGGAAAGCCAAGCTGTACACGAAACACAGAACGATTACCCATGCGATGCCACTTGAATTCACACACGTGGCCCTACAAAGAGTGAAACCAAAGACAAGTAAAATGCACTTGACCACACCCATTTTTACTTCAAACAGATATTCTTTGGTAAGGTTAAATCATTGCATGATTGATGAACGGTGGTTGATTGAGTTGTATTGGTGAATGACATTAGTGGAACCTTTTTTTTGAGAGAGAACTAAAGGAAGCTCAAACCCAGTGTTAGACGATCTCACTTCTCCGTCTCTGCCGCCGCCGACGCAGGCGACGAGATCGGGGCAGAGACGGTGGAGAAGTGCAAATACCATGCGTTGGCGCGAGCTTCCTTTAATTTTTATAACTCCTAGCGCATGCTCAAGGCGCACGCATGGCCGCTACACATTCCGCGGGCGGAGCGCACACTGGCGCGAGAGGTCGCCTGTCGTTATCACGTGACATTTAGCGAGAACGCCAGGGGGTAAACCTGCATCGCCTGCCCCCCCCACCCCCCCGCCACTTCTTCCCGTCCCCGCGTGGGCTCGAAGTTCAATCGCTAAAACAACGGGCTCTCTCTCCGTTCCAATATTCGTTCCAGGTTCGATTCCTGGTGGTGCCCGTAACTTCTTTTATATGTTCGCGGGAGTTTTCTGTTTAAACCTTTGGGGGAAAAGTAAAATTTTTCGCTTTAAAAATGTCAGGATACGGCTCTGCGAACGTACAAAAGAACAAGCATAGCACGATAACACAGAACGGTTTCTTTTTAATTTTGTACCAGTTCCGCAGCAGTCAGGACCACCGTACTCACACGTAGCAGCACAAAACACGTTCCCAGCGCGGACGACGACCCGTAATCCGCACAAAAGTAGGCAGCACTGCACGTATCGCACACTGTTGTGCGAATAAGTATCCAATGGTCATTAGACCTCATCCCAGGTGGAGAAAGCAGGGCGTATAAGCCGGGCGAGCTGACACGTAGACGGCGATGGACCAAGCACAGGGAATTCAAGGCAAACCGCGAGATGGGCACACTGAAAACCGACACATGCCAGCTAACTCAACCGGCGATAAGCGCACATCTTCCGCGCAGCCTGCCTAGCTGCCTTAGAACGTCCGTAGAAACCCAGTACATTTCAAACAGAAGCTGTCGCCGCGACACCAACGCTCATTGGTCTAGACAGTCACGAGACCCGTGGCTCTGTCTGCAAATAAATGCCTACAAAGAAAAAAAGACAACGTTGAGGCAGGGAATGATTTTGAGGGGGAAGCTAGCCTTTTCCTACCCCAGCACTGTGCGCTCATTTGACTGTCGGAATCAATACAAACATACAAAAATGCCGAAGGTCACTGCTATATTTGTTTCCCTCTCGTGAACGACAGAACGCGAAGAAAGCGCGGGCAGAAAGAAAGCAGAGAAAGCCGGAAGGCCAGTTCGGCGACTCCTAGACAGCAGCGCGCGATCAGCGAACTTGGCGAAACTTCTTTTCGTGCGTATATTAAGTGTGAATACACTTTATAAGCGACCCCAAACCATCCACCGCCGGCGTCGGCGGCGGCGGCGTCCGCAGCGCTCTTTAAAGAAGAAACAGCGTCCGGCGCCAGGTTTCGATCCGAGGACTTTGCGGGCCGCAGCCCGACGCTCTACCGAATAAGCTACGGACGCGACGCTGATATTTTCAGTAACGCGCCTTATATCTTTAACGCATTCAAACTACGTCGTCAGCGGCGTGCGTTGGCGACTCAGCGGCGTTATAGCGGCTTGATAACCATGGTGTACACGTGATACTACAAACCCGATGGAAGAGATGGAAGAGAAGGCGGCGAGGCGGTGGGCTGCGGGGGCCGAGCGCAGGCGCCGCAAGCGGGCCGACAACCGTGCATTCGCACTTTCACATTCTCCCCCTCGGGGAAATGCGGGGGAATTTTTTTAGTGGATGTTTAGTGGACGGCCAAGGCGTTTAGTGAACGGCAAAAGGGGCCGCTGGGGGATTTTTTTCTTCATGCCAAATTTTCGATCACAGCAACACCACCGACGACGCCGGCTGGCCTGGCACTACTCGTTAAAAATTGCCCCCAACCCAAGGTGCGAACGTGGTTGCATAATAATGGAGCCACACCAGTCCGCACCAGAAAAAACAATTGACCGGGGAGCAGTCCAAATGTGCGCAGGAAATAAAACACCATTTTTTTGTAATTTGCGACTTAGCATACTTCCAAGTTATGTTCAGTTACTTCGCAGCTGAATGAAACTTCGAAGGAGTGCAGTTTTACCTTAGCAGACAAATATGGGGCTGTCCGTTTCACGGTGGCTGTCTGACGCAGCTGGGACGGCTTAGGAGCAGCGGCTTTACAAAAACTTTATTAAATCTTTATATATTAGTATTCATTAAAACTACAACTGATAGTTATCCACGATATGTGCTGAGGTAAAACTCTCCAAGGTTATACAGTAGTTTGAGCAGTTCAATGCCTTATAATTTGTTTTGGTATAGTTCAGATAAAACGGGAGTTACCGTTACCTGTCACCATTCTGACGCCGTAGAAGCCCATGTATCGCCAGAGGACGCAATTTCCAGACCGTTTACAACTGCAAGCCCAAATACCTAACTGTTACAAGTAAATTACACTCGACATACTAAAGGAGTCGTCCTAACGGCTAATTGAAGTGTGATTTTTTCCTAGATGCATCTGTCACACGAAGAGGTAACGAGCTCTCATTCAGCTGCCGCGGTGGCGCAGTAGCCAAAGCGTTGTGCTGCTGATCCTAAGGACACAGGTTCGATACCCGGCCGGGGCGCCCCGGTCGCTCTTCCGATGGAGGCGAAAACGCCCGTGGGCTATATGCCCGCCTTTAGTTTTCCTCCACGAGCACTCAAATGCTCTTTTATACACCCTTTCCCGTAAGCCGTCGGGAAAGGAGGAAAATACTCGCAAACCGGTTCTCTCGGCGGCCTGCGCGCCTTCCGCTTCCGGCGGACCAGCGTTCTCTGTGTGCGGTGGACTGTTTAAATTGCTCGGCGCAGTGTGCTCCACTGCGTAGTTGCGCAGCGTTTGTGACACTGTCTGCTCAGTTCTTGCGGAACGTTAAACTGTTCTAGCCTACGCTGCGATTACCCTCAAGGCGAAAATTTCGTTTGGCCAACACGGTGCGGTTGTGGGTTGTGGGAACAACCAGAGAGAAAAAAATCGCCGACAGCATATGCGCGCCATGTGGAGTGGGGAAAGGCAGTGTGGTTGCGAGATATTTTTGCTGCATCGCTTACCCGTGGACACCGAGTTGGGACATAGATCCACAAAAACGTGTACGAACGGCAAACTATCGTGCCAGATTGATTCCCTTGGACAGCAGCGTACGGAGCGAAATCCATGTTTCACGCGCAAAGCTGAGGCAAGGGCGACAAAACTGCACTCCCTTAAAAGCTAGAAGTAACTGTATCCTTAACAATGTTATGTTATAATCGCTACTGTGTCCTTCTAATTATTTTGAAATAACGTACGTTCTTCGGCATCCCGTTGGCGCTAAACATCACTTTTCATCCAACTAAACGTTTAAAATTACGGCGTTTTATTAACTTTTTTTTTTCATTCCAACGCATTACACTGCCAAGGAAATGATAAATTTCTCCGTCGTACACTGCTGGTCGATCGCAGGATAAGCAGTTAGCACAATGTGGAAACGCAGCTCGAGATATCCATGCGAACGTTTTAAACTTCGATAAAGCTCTACCTGGGCGCAACGCGAATAAGGAAACATTTTATCATCCTTATGCGTTGTCACCTTATCTAAAGTGCTACAATTACAAGACAATCATTGCTCACCGCGTAAAGCATTTCTGTTGAAAATTGTGTACTGATTCATGCACTTGAACATCCTCGACTGCGTGGGCGAACTCAGGGTGCGGGGCGAAATGTTCACGCTAGTACCAGCAGTACAAATACTTTCTTCCCTTTGGTTCCTGCATTTCCGTCGCCGTGCTACCCCTGAACTTTGTACTACTGCCCTCGGCCATCCGTTTGTCTATAGGGCATGAGGGCATCTACTGTGGTCGTCTACCACCTAGTAGTTTCTTCCTCCTGTTCAACCTTCGCACCCAGGCGGCGGGGGGAGTGTGTTGATGATGATAAAGACGAGTCTCGCACGGGCACAGGGGCACGGGCTTAGCTCGCTCCTCGCGGTCGTGGCAGTGGCTCGTGTTCAGCCACGGGATCGGGCGACCGGCTGTGTGGCTCCTTTTCTCCGTCGCTTTCTGCGACACTTTTAAACATGAACATACACCAGATTGCCCAGTTCGCCGCACTCAGAAATAGAGTGCCTCGATGCGCGCGCCCCCGCTTAGAGTGGTGTCAGGTTTTGAAAGGGCAGGTGCTGCCTTCTCAGCCTTGGCGGCAGCGCTACTGCCATTTTGCCGTCTCCAACGGGCCACCTGCGCTTGGCGTCCGCATTGTACTTGGGTCGGTGCTCGTTCCCCTCCAGTTTTATGGAATCACTTCCATCGCCATAAACGGGTGCTGCGTTCCGCAGTGCACAAATCATTCCAAGAATGGCTGGAAACTGTATCCCTTTCCAATAGACCCAAAAAAAGGCTTCTCTGTAAATAAAGCACGCACGACAAGTGGCATGCGACTAACACATCATCCGTTTGGAGCGTAAGTAAATGTTTACTTTTTAGCGTGCAAGGTAATTTGATCAGCCGGGAATATCTACCGCACCATTATTTTTATTTGGGTGTGTAGGCAAGCGTCGTGAAGCGTACCATCCGGGGCATTTCGTGGAACGACCCCGCTGTAAGAAAATGCACCAGGCAGGAGACCGCCGTAATATATTGAATACAAAATCACTCGTGCTGACTTTTGTCTTTAAAGGTCATCGAGTACACGGATACGCTAAAACGTATTGCCACGGGTTTCAGAGCAGTGTCGTTGCGTAGAAAAGTTTTACCCTTGCTTCAGCACATGTTTATTCGTGCAAGCGTTCCACAACTCTGTCGACATTTGCGAGCCTCTTCTGAAATCGCAGCGTTTGGACACAAAACTTATGCTAACTCTGCGAAAAATGTGTAATGTTACGAGGCTGGGCCTATGCCCGCTTGGTGTGTGTCGCCATCTGTATACCTGTGAAGCAGGCGCTTTTAGATGAAAAGCAAAACAAGCGCTATTGCGCAATGCTGTGTCCGTCTTACCTGATAATTAGATTCGACCCTAGTATGAAATGCGATTTGGCTGCAAAGGTTTTGACGGAAGGAAATCTCTAACGCCCGCAGTAAAATCACGCTGTAATGTTTTGTCCAAGTCACTGCTGATTCTTGCCAGGGATCACACTGTACGCATAAACGAAGTTTTGGTTTAATCACAGGCACAGACATTCATTTTTCTTTTGCTGCCTGTTAAAATCCAATTGTAATTTCTTTTTGCAGGCTCATTTTGAACCAGTCTACTACGAGCGAAACTGCGCGGATGGTTGAAAAGGCTGCAATCGAATGCAGTCATGAAGAGCAAATTCTGCCATGGAGCATTTTATTAGTGGAATTGCTTCCGTCGGCGCAGGTTTTTTGTGCACCGAAACAAATGACTACACTGGAATTCCCAGATTTCATGATTTGATGTGTTCAGGTACGCCCGCACAGTACATGCTTTAAATGGTGAGGTTGAAGAGGAGCTACCAATGTCAGAAAATAATAGGAGGAAAAAGCGTGGTCATATATCCCGAAAATCCAAAGGTTTTAATCAATTGCGGAAGAATAATAATAAGGTAGCTCTCATCTCTCACCAGTGTACATGCACCATTCCGTTCCTCGGCCGGCACCTTATTCCTGAGGAGGGGCCTTTTCCTGCGTGCAATACGTTTGATGTCATTTCTAATACATTTACAAATTATTTGTAAACTTAGCAAAATAAGCCACCATCATTGGGGTTAGGTACCTCCGCGGCACTGCAATTTTTGCGTTGACGTACATGTACTGCTGCTGACATGTATATAAGTGATTTAAAAGATCTTTGCATAATTGGAATGCAGAGTTCACGAGTAAAATAAGTGAGTGTTTAGACAAGTCGAAAATCTGTCGTTTTATGCATAAAGAAGATGGTTCGTTTTTAATATGACGAAGTCTACATCAACCTCTAGCGCATAACACATGCACAGGCCATCAGCTCCCGCCCAAGCTGCGCCCCGAGTGACATCCGATTTGCGCCCGACCGTCATTCGATTTGAGCCGTGAGTTGCACCTTGATTATTCCCTAAATGAAACGGCAACTCACGGCTCAAATTGAATTTCGCTTGATTTTCGCTTGATGGTGGTGTGCACACGGATGGACGCGGACGGACATTGGGAGGTCCTAAGGTACTCCGCCCCGTTACAGGCGAGGAAGTAAGCCGTTTGACTCTGGGGTACTAACTCACGGTCGTAGACCAGGGGGTAAGACGACTGACACTAACTCTATCTGGTCTACCAGACACAGGCTCGAATCCTGCCGGTGCCTGTGTGATTTTTTGAGATTGTAAATGCTATGCGCACGGACGTGGACCGACATTGTGAGGTCCTAAAGTACTCCGCACCTAAAAAACAAAAAAATCCCCCCACCTCCCCGAAGGGAATCGTGCGGAAATGCGAATGCATTGGGTGCACCGATGAGTGCGGTGCGAGTAATTAATATTAATGGCGTACTTAATGAAGAGAGACGAGAGTGTGAGTCCTCCAACCGATGATGACGTTGAAGCAACTGCAGTGACGTCACCGCCAGTGGGAGGTGTAATGCTCAGGTTGCACTGTGTTACACTTCGTGCTTGCGGTATCGTTGCCGCGAGGGATTCGACTTCACCAACTTCCATCGCTATCAAGGCGCCAGGCGCGCGCTCCACTGCATTATATAGATTCCGAGCGCAGCGAGCGGAGAGAGGGTACGCGGAGAGGAGAGAGAGCCCGCCGAGCTCCGCGATGCGAGCGCCCTCACACGCCCGAGCGCGCTCCTCCTCTCCACTCTATCTCCGCTACTCCGCCCGAGCTGCGCGATGCGAGCGCCGCGGGTCCGCCGCGCCGAGACGACGACGACGACGACGAAGGCAGAACTACGAGGCGCGCGCTCACGTGCGCTCGCGCTGGAGGAATGCAGGCGCACGCCGACGGAGCACGACAACCCCCGACTAAGAAATGCATTCGCATTTTAAAAAAATCACTGATGCTTCTATGGCAACGCTTTTGTTGATGCTTGAGGAAGAAACGCCGTGCCACTTATGGTCTGCTATGGGCTCAACGAGCGCGACTGTCTTTTGGGGAACAAACACCGCTTGGGACTGTCTTTGGGGAACAAAAACCGCAAGCGGGAACAAACACCGCTTGAATTTTTCTGTTCAGATTGTGTTGCTGCTGCACATATTGTTTTCGACAGCTTTCAATTGCTAATTTTGATTGGGCTCTCAGCACGTGCACAAAAAATCATTTGGAAATCTGTCTTAGTTCAATACCATTGATTGATTGATTGATTGATTGATTGATTGGTTGTGGGGGTTTAACGCGCCGACGCAACGCAGGCGATGAGGCGCGCCGTAGTGGAGGGCTCCAGATTAATTTTGCCCACCTGGGGATCTTTAACGTGCGCCGAAATCTCGTACACACGGGCGTTTTTGATTTTCTCTTCCATCAGAAAAGCGGCCGCCGCGGCCAGGAATCGAACCCGCGATCTCGTGCTCAGCAGCGCAACGCCTTAGCCACTCAGCCACCGCGGCGGGTGTTAGTTCAACACGCACGAGCCAGCACCCCCTGAAGCGTTCTAATTTTGTTCGGGGAAAAAAAGGAGTAGGTGGGAAATGGAGTTTATTCACTGATTTTATTAACAACGTATCGCAAGCGAAGACGTTAAATACGTGCGGCCCCTTCTGGAAAGGCGGCCGTATATGTGGCGGCGTGTTACCCGCAAATTCAACTCTCCCTTGAACAATGGTACCACTCGTATCAGGAGGTAGTGGCAGTTGCAGTTCAATTTACAAGGGTAACAGTGGTTGTCGTTTCTTGCTACGTGAGTCCAGCAGGGCTCACCCTCACGCATTAATTTGGGCTGGCTATTGGCTATTCGTCAGCAATACACAGGGTGCCCAATTTTGGTGGATGTGGACTTTAATGCACTCCATTCAGAGTGGGATTACCCCGTATCAAGTCCCCGTGGCAGGCGTGTGCGGGATACGTTAGCGGATGCGTCCTTTGTGCTGCTCAACCAGCCCAGCGCAGCGACACGAGCGGTGCAGTATTCACGTGGGGCGTCTTATGTACCGGACCTCACTTGGTGGTTCGGACCAGGCACTCCTTTATGGCACCTGGAGCCCGATTGCTGGGGGAGTGATCACCACCCAGTCATCATAGGACTACACCCGTCGCGGGCCCGCCGGCTACGTCGCAAGTGCTGCGTAGTGAGTTGGGACAGTTTCCGGTCTAGGCTGGCTGCCCCGTCTGTGGGGGCGGCAACAGACCTTGTCGACAGGAAACGAAGTGCGCTCGTTGGTGCCACCAGTACCACCACTACCACATTTGTGGACGTGAATCGGCCTGCGCCCTATCTCCTTAATCTGCGGGCTGCTCGTAAGCAATCAGATCTTGCAGCATCTCATGACCCTGCTTCTCCAAACGCCCGTGCGCGCTTGCAGTTCCTAACAGCGAAGGAACGCCGATACGAAAAGGACCTATCGCGCCGTCTGTGTTACACTTGGTGTGAGGGGTTTTCCTCGAAGACCTCGAATGCCTCTCAATGGCGAACCTTCCGGGCGATGAAACGCGGAAGGCCTCGTAATCCGGCTGCCCATGCTTGCTTTGCGGCTAGGCTATGTCCCGAAGATTTTGCCAAGGAAGCGGCCAGAGTGTTTTTTTTTCCGTTCAATGATGCGACACCTGTCCGAAATCTATTGCCTTTGCCCACGATTCCTCCCTGCACATGTGGACAAGCCCCCATTGCCTTCTGACATCGAAGGTATTGGGACGGCTTTTACGACGACAGAATTGCTTGCGGCAATATATACTGTGCTAAGCGAAAAACTGCGCCTGGTCCAGACGCTATTCCTTAGGAAGCCTTCAAGAATTTAACCAATGATGTGCTCGCTGAGCTCCTCGATTCAATCAACGAGGTATGGCTTAGTGGAGTCCTCCCTGGCAGCTGGAAAGCAGCGCACGTCGTTCCCATACCAAAATCTGGCAAGCCAGCGATGGTGCTAGAAAGCCTTCGGCCAATATCACTTACGGCGACGGTTTGCAAGCTTGTAGAGAAAATGCTAGCCGTTCGCTTGTCGTGGTGGGTTGAACAGCATGGGTATTACCACCCCGCGCAAATCGGCTTTCGCCCATCACTTGGCCCGGAGGACGCGCTTAGCGTTTTGGCAACATCAACATTGTCGTCAACCCGCAGTCATGGTGTTCGGACCATCTTAGCAATGGACATCCAAAAAGCATATGACATCAGTCACGCTGCTATCCTGGACTAAATTGATATGCGCCACGTTCCCATGGGGGTACGGCAGTTCGCCCAGGACAGGACATTTGCCATACGCCTTCACGGACAAGCTGTTGGGTCCTTCGTTCCTGTACGTAGTGTGCCCCAAGGATGGGTATTGGCTCCGACCTTGTTTAATATGGCCTTGATTGCACTGGCATGGCGCCTTCATGATGTACCGGATGTTAAATTTCTCATTTACGCCGATGACATCACCGTGTGGAGCACTCACCATGACCTGGAAACTCAAGCGAGTTCCCAGCAATCAGCCCTGGGTGTCACCGCAGCCTTTGCCTCTTCGGTGGGCCTTCAGCTATCAACGAGTAAAACAACATACACATCCGTTTCCAACCGCAGGGGCTGCCGAAAGCTTGCTGCTTGTCCCATCCGCCTTCAACTGGCTGGGCAACCACTGCAAGAGAGCCCAACAATCAAAGTCCTGGGATTGTTGATACAGGAGTCAGGAACGCCGACAGCTTGGCTTGGTCAGGCTAAACACCAAGCTGCTCAAACGCTGTCACTAGTACGCCGTATTGCTCCCAAAGCTGGTGGAGCCAGCTCACACGTGACGCGACAAATAGTGAGAGGAGTTTTACAACAGCGCTGGTGTACTCTGCTCAGTTCCAGCATTTGACGGCAACACAGTGGGATCGACTGGAAGCAATCAACGGAGAGGCTATGAGAGCAATTACTGCGCTCCCACGCATCACCCCTATAGTTTCTCTCCAGGAACAAGCCCAACTGAACACGTTGGAAGAACTTGGTCATCGACGTCGCGAATCTCGGAAATTGAAGGCTGCACTGTGTGATTCTGCGCGAGCATTAATAGCTCACGCAGTCTCTCATACTCTACCAGCCCTACCGCCGCGAGTACTTCCCCCGTGGCAGTTCGTGCAATTGAGGGGCAACGGACCTTCATCGTCCAGATTCCAACATTTTGGCGTCTGCCCTCAAACAACGCATCGCCGACACGGATAGCCGCCTCCACCCGGCTCCCCCATATTATATAACGACGCCAGTATACAAGATACTGTGATTGCCACGGCCATTCATTGCAATAACCATCCAGCCGTCAGCAAGACGTCCAGGTTTAAGGTCCCAGAACCTCCATCATCGTTCTGTGCGGAACTTGTAGCCATTAGAGAGGCTCTGATTGCTGTAACCGGAATCACTTTGCAACCTGGGGCGTGCATCGTAGTTCGCACCGATGATCTACAAGCAGTCCGCCTAGTACGGTTAGTTAGTCGTAGCCCTGTCCTGGCTCAGAGTATTCACCAACTTGTGGCAGGAATCGCTCACAAGATTCTGATTAAATGGGTGCCACGTGACCTACTCACGGACCACTGCAAGGCAGACGTAGCAGCCCGACTGGCAGCATCCGCTCCATCTCCGACTTCCCCGGTAGAGCTGGATGATGCCACTCTCCTGGTGATGAGAAAAGAACACCTCCGGTGCCGCACTCGTGCTCTCATTCCACTGTGTGCTGCCACCCTCCCCCCGGGTCTTACCCGTGCCGAAGAGGTTGCGCTCAGGAGAATTTGGGAGGGGGGTGGGGGTGGGGGGGTTGGCCTTAACTTTTGCCGTGACCCGCCACTGGCCTCAATACCGAGGTTCCTTTACTAACCCTGGTTGCCCAGTTTGCCACCGCAGCGACGCGATCGCCGACCTCCACCACTTGCTGTGGTCCTGCCTCGCCCTGAGGTCGACGAGACTGCGGCACGTTGCGGTGACGGACCTCCGCGTAGACGACGCCTCCGCATACGCCGCATGGATACATGGGCGCCATCATCGTTCACTCCTTGACTTCATCCGCGAAGCGAACATTTTCATTTTCATCTAATCACCTTTCGTCATCAACTCAAACCCCCATATATATGCCCTGTGGCAAAATAAACGTTCATAAAAAAGTTAAATACATGCCACAATAGCATAGAGCTGTGTATCTTGTATAGTAAGTACAAATGTCCGCATTCTGTGTCGGTTACACAAACATAAGACATATCTTCGTACAATTCATCGTATACAGAAAATTGCTGCAGAGGTCACAAAGTTCATCTGTACACAATACAATTCTACAGAAACAATGTTTCATAATAGCACGCATTCGTAAATAATAAAATAATTATTAAGTGAGTTGACCAGCTCTTTTCGCACACCATTAACAACCGCTCTATATTCGTATTCTTGTAAACTTGCTAGCCCAAAAACATTTTATAGCTAGCGAATTTTCTGCGTAATTCCGCCATACGTCACACTCAGAAAATGGAAGAAATACCACCATGGATATCAATAAATAACACGTAAAAGCGAAAGAAATGTTGAGAGGGCAAACAAGGTACAAAAAAATGTGTCCGAGCACAGGTTCAAAAGCGAAGCGCAGCTCAGCCGTCGCGCAGGTAACTCGAACTTCTCGTAACACGGAATGCAAGGGCTCAGCTGCCACGTTAATAATTTGGGGGCTTCTTTAAAGTTAATAAACATTCAAAGATGGTAATGTTACTATAAGAAACTGGTCGTCGGAACGCTACACAGCCAAACCAGTTCGTTTGGCTTTAGCCTGCGTTAAAGTGACGTGGTGTTACGTAACAGCTTGAAAATGGCGGCTGCTGTTGCAGTGAAATAGGGAAAAAAATTTAACCGACCTTTGGCACCGTGAAAAACCGTGAATTTGCTGCAGGCGCAGTTTCTCATGGCGCGTGGTTTAGATAATGTTTTCTACCGAAAGAAATAATAGTTTTCACTGTTTCCAAGTCTGCGATCCCGGAGCATACAAATAAAGTGCGGTAGTTTGCTTTTATGTTTGGCAATAAAATAAAAATTATTTCTTTGGCCTAACAGCAACATTAGAGGGCAGTACAAGCCTCTCCATGACAAAGAGAACCCAATGCACGGCATTTGTCCACACTCCTCCTATTAATCTGCAGGATCACATGATCGAACTCAAGAGAAAAATAACAAAGAAAAGTGACTGTTTTATGCATTACTGCGCTTATTGAAGTCGAGCTTGACGAATGAGCGAATCGGCGACATCGGTGCGCTCCGCGGTTATCAGGCGTAGCGCTTCGCTGCTCTTATGTGTCATAGAAGCGATGGCCACGGCCGTCTTTTTCTGTGATCACGCCATAAACTTGTAACATAGCAGCAGACGATGGCGTGGCGGCGGTGGCGGCAGGGAAGGTGATAACGCAACAAAGCTTGCATTGAAGCAGAGAGCCCAGCTATGTGACTAAAAGCGATTGAAAGAAATAAATAGATACGGTAAAAAGATTATGTCAAGTTCTTTAGCGCAACATCCCCCTTTCGCTCGCTTTTGGATCAGCGTTACTCGATCGCCTTGTGGAGTTGACGCCAATTTTGACCTGCAGAAATGTGTTTCTCTTGCCAGCCTCAGCTACCATCTTAATTTTTATAATGCATGCCAATGGTTTTTATATATTTTATGCGGAATATTTGATACCCTGGTTGGGATCATTATGAGTGAAGCTTCAAGTTACATTGCATGTCGTCATAGCTACACGCGCAATACGTCAGTGATTGCTTACGTTGTGCTTACGCAAAAAACATGGCGAATTCCCTGTGAATTTGTGCAGTCGAGAATAGGGCCACTGGCTATAGTGCCTATAAGCCTCGCTCTAAGACAAACGGAACTGCGCCTGCGCCACAACCCAAGCGCCACCTCTTGAACTTTCAGAGCAACTCCCATGGAAACGCTTCCAAGTGCCAACGAGTAGCATATATACGCACAACCTATAGCACTCACACATGCGCGTCACCTAAACAGCCAGCTACTACTCGTCTTCTGAGAGCCCGTACCTACGCCCCCAAGCAGGATAAAGTGTCAACTACAAGCATGCCAAGTCACTGCTGACCAACGGGTCCAAGCTTAGGAACTTGTTGGCCTATAGACCCGCCGCGGTGGCTCAGTGGCTAAGGCGTTGTGCTGCTGAGCACCAGGTCGCGGATTCGATTCCCGGCCGCGGCGGCCGCTTTTCTGATGGAGGCGAAAAGTAAAAACGCCCGTGTGTACGAGATTTCTCCGCACGTTAAAGATCCCCAGGTGGTCAAAATTAATCCGGAGACCTCCACCACGACGCGCCTCATCGCCTGCGTTGCGTCGGCGCGTTAAACCCTACAATCAATCAATCAATGGTGGCCTATAGGCTGGAGTCTAGAAGAAATGAGCCAACAACTGACCAAGCTGTGGGAGGCGAACATTGGGCAGAGCTTGGCAATGCATATTGCCATGATAGTGCCTATGCCTGAACACACAGCAACAATATATGTAAGAGGGAAAACACCCATTGCCGCTGGCGCGGGCGAGCGACCAGATAATGTCACGATGAAAACTTACGTAAACTGCTAAGCTTCGCAGCTGCGACGCCGAAGATGATATCCCCTGATGGACAAAATGATAACGGCCACAATTAATCCGTGGCGGCGCAGCGCAATGCCAATAGCGGCGGCCGCGCAGTTTCTCCTCTCGCAACAGATGCCGCTAGCTTAACCTCTAGCAGATAAATCGCTTGTGACGTTATCTGTCTGCCCTAGGAAGCCACGTTTCCCATCCTGTGTTGTTCTTCCTTCATGGCCTTGACGAAAGTGCTATGCGAAATTTTTTTGTTTCTGGTCATTCATAATGGACATTGATTATTCTATAAGTTGCATCCAGCCCTGGGTTATTGTTTTATACTTGCCATTACTGAAAAAATTAATGAAGGCATTTAATAGTATATGCATTAAACTATTTCCGGAATGAAATCCTGACCTAATGATTTGAGGTTCAGACGTTTGTTCAAGCTTCTACGTGTAGGTATGAGTCTAAGCATATTAACTAAAAAATATTGCCTATCAGGTCATTAGTACACATTGACGCAAACCCAATTACGATAGTTAACTTCGTCTTTTTAGACAATAAATTTAAAATTTCAACGAACTTACGGCATGTACATTAAGGCAGAAATAAAACACAAATAAACTTGAAAGGTTCAAATGTAGCTGACAGAATGAAATGATTTTGTGTGAAGCATTCTACACAATAGTTTAGAGCACAGATGTACTTTTAGCAAATGCAAAAGGGTACTACGCACAATAAACAAATGAAGCTTCAACTTTTAGAGGCTGTGGGAATTCCCCAAGACACTCCCAATAATAGACCGGCAGTTCTTCTTACTTTTGTTTATGTACATCACATTGTTTACCTCATGAGAATGACAGTAAACATGTTTATTGCGAAAAGCAATGGGAAGGATTCCTCAGTCCAAGACCCCTTGAGCTTTCCCAGGCTCAACAGCTTTCAACACCAGCAGGCTCTGGTCATTGAAGTCGGAGCTGGTCAGAGCTCTCGTCCAAAGCTCGTGAGAAGAAATAGAGGGATTTCGCGAATGTAGTGGGGCGTGCGCGCAGCCCCCTACCATTTGAAAGAGCGTCCCGGGGGCTTCACAGAAGCGGCATAGCGGGGAATATACGGTGGGGCGCAATATATGGCATTTAGTGGGATGGGGAAATGTATTCTTCTGGAATGCATGGAGCTGCCGTTCCTCCTCTTTCGTTAGGTGTTTGTGCGATGCTGGGTAGGAGATACGTCCCAACTTACAGTGCTGTGTTATCTCGTGATACGTGATCTGCGGGGTTGGCCTCTCCTGATCGCTTCCCGGGGCCCGGCGGAATAACTCTCTGGCCAGCATGTGGCCGGTTTCGTTGCCCGGAACGGAAGAGTGGGCGGGTGCCCATATGATCATGACTTATCTGTCTGGTGGACGCTGGCAGATGATTTGGTGGGTTGTCCGGTGAATTCGCCCGCACGAGAAGTTACGGCACGCTTGCTGCGAATCTGTGGTGATTACCCTGGCTTCAGTTTGCGTTATGGCGAGAGCGATGGCCGCTTCTTCCGCTTGTAAGGGGTCGTATCCAGGTAGGGTTAGGCTGCTGACGTGCTTATTGTGCTGGACAACCAGGGCTGTCATTGCTCTTATGCCGGGATAGAAAGACGCGTCCGTGTAGTCTGTGGTTGGTTCCCTCCCGTAGTATGTGTGGATGGCCTTGGCTCTTGCTTCCCTGCGCCCTGTGTGATGCACGGGGTGCATGTTTCTAGGGAGCGGGGAAACATACAGCTGTTTCCTGATACTGTGGTCGAGATTTCTCATTTGAGATGTCTGACGCTGCAGACGGGATGTAAGCCCCAAATAAGAGAGAAGCGTCCTCCCTGTGCTTGTGACTCCCACACTCAATCTTTGGCTCGAAAGATGGGCTTCTATGAGCTCGTCGGCCGTATTGTGCAGGCCGAGCTTCAATAGCTTGTCGGTGGCCATGCGAGCCAGTACTACAAACACTCCAGCCGTTCCATTTCTGACTTGGAGAGAAAAGCATAGGGTATGGCGTATGTAATTCTTGAGATTATGAATGCTTGGACGAGGCGGAGGGTGTCCGATTCCCGCATTCCGCGTGTTTTGGTGGTTACACGCCTGATCATATATGTGTGACTTGGTCCGAGGTATGTTTCAGCCTATTTATTAGGATGGATTTGTTCGATTGGCTTGAAAGGTCATACCAAGGATATTGATATGCGAGGAGGGAATGGCGGTGTGGCCCTCCATGTGGATGGTGACAGTTGGTGACCTTTGGAAGAGTTTCTTTCTTGTAGAAACAAGGAGAAGCTCCGATTATTGTGGAACACATTGGAGGGCGCAAGACTTGGCGTAAGGGTTTAGCGTGTTGGCTGCAGTTTGTAGGCGTTCGTCTATCTCGCCTAGGGATACTGTCTTCGACCAGGTGGCAATGTCATCATCATACAAAAGCTGATGTATGCTCGGAATCGAATCCAATAAGGGAGGGAGGCCGATAAATGCAAGGTTGAAAAACAAAGGGGAGAGCACTGCCCCTAGGGGTGTGCCGCGGTTGCCCAGCAGGATCGGATCTGTGGCTAGGTCTCCCACTTTAAGTATGGTCCTACGACCTGTGAGGAAATCTCTGATGTACTGATACATTCTAAGATCGCAGTCGAGAGTGTTTAGCATGGCCAAGCATTGCCATCGAGAGTGTTTAGCATTAACATTGCCAAACGCCCC
This sequence comes from Haemaphysalis longicornis, assembly GCF_048455015.1. Taxonomy (NCBI): domain Eukaryota; kingdom Metazoa; phylum Arthropoda; class Arachnida; order Ixodida; family Ixodidae; genus Haemaphysalis; species Haemaphysalis longicornis. The sequence goes on from NW_027526203.1 coordinate 331,371,838, forward strand.
CTTGAGGTCCAGCCACGGAGCAAGAATAAAATAGGATGGGAAACTGAGCTTCCTGGGGCAGCCTGATAACGTCACAAGCAGTTGGCGAGCGTCAAGTTTCCGGCATCTGGCGGCAAGCGAAGGAAGTGCGCGGTCATCGCCACGGCCGCACGCGTTCTGTTCGCGATCGCGCAGTCCAACCCGGCCGCGGCATCGCGTCGGTATTCATTCGCCGGGCCAGCCGGGCCGCAGAAACATTCCGTGGCCGAAGCGAAAGTGTGTGCGCTCTTCGCGATCAATTTTATGTCAAATTTAAACCGGCCGGTACGAGCGTATAAAAGGGTCATTTTCTTTTAATGCGTAAGCAATCTTGCGCGAGCAGCAAGCCCAAAATACAAACCTGTAAACGCAAAAAAATGTAAAACCTGTAAACGCACGGCCTTATCTCGCATGCGATGCGCTCGAAGCGAGTTGAGTACAACAGCCGATTTATTGGTTATGCGACAGTGCACTGAAAAGTGCCAGCATCACCGACGTCGCGGGACGATGACGCGCGCATGCGCGCTCGCGCGCTACGTCCGAGATAAACGCGCAGTCCGTCGCCGCGTCACGCAGCAGCTCGAGCTCATAGCGATCCACGCCTTGTGGCGAATGCTGCAAACAACCACGGCCGGGCACGGCCGGGCTGGAGGAGCGGCGGGCGCGCAGTTTCATACGGCCTGCGCTTCGGGTATAGTTCCCACCTTTCACCGCCGCTAGTTTGTGGCGCTTCGGACCAACCCTCGCCAGTTGACCCACAGCACGGGCGGGGTAGAGGAGCGGTGCGCGCGGATTTGCCGCTGCCTTAGCCCTGCCGTGGCTACAGGTGATACCTGCCAGTGTTAATTTACATGGGCGTTCTTAAAATAGTTGATTCCTTACCCCCTTCTGAATTTTCGGTCTATTAGGGTCAAACAGCCTAACATTATCATTCGGAAGCGCCGAATCAAACATTTAAAAGAAACATTTCAACGCGGGGCGCATGACGAAAAATATGCGAGGTTTTCATATCTTATCAGCGACTGTATTATATGAAAATGGTGAGACAGGCAAATAAACACGGCACTTTCCGTGACTGAAATATCATTTCTTATTTTTTTTATTTTTCCTTTCGGATGATGTGTTGGTTTGCACACGCACAGGGCACGACCAGTGACGCAAATGATTTCCCGTCGAGGGAGATAGGATTATCGCTTCGCTAAACGTGATTCTGCTATTCACGCTCCGGTCGGGCTGAGCGGCCCGCCGGCAGCGAAGCGCACTGTCAAAAACACACAGCTGCTCGGCCAGAGGCGATGCGTCGACTAACAGAAAGGCGGGTTGGAAGGGCAGAGGGTTGGTTCGAAGCGCCCCCACTGTAAAGAATCTGCTGTATTGGTTCCTTCTTGGGTGCGCAGGCCGTATGAAAGTGCGCGCTCGCCGCTGCTCCAGTCCGGCCGTGAAACAACATTATTGCTTTTAATACATTCAACCAGGTGCCGCTGTCAAATTGTTCGCCGCAGGAGCTGCTGAGCTCCGTAGGTCGCCGTAGTTATCATTGTGACATTATCAGGTCGCTCGATCGCGCCGGCCGCAATGGGCGTTTCCTCTCCTATATATTCTTGCTCCGTGGGTCCAGCGCAAGGATGGCTGTGGGTGAGCTGCGGGTGGCAGGCAGCATTAACTCTTGCTTTAGCTGGAGTAAGATATCTTGCGTAGACAGACGAGGGCGAAAGCTTATCGTGATCTCCAAGATACGTTTGTAGCCTGTTTAAAACGATTTATTCCAACAGTTTCCCTACACATGATGTGAGGGAAATAGGTCAAAGGTTATCAGTACTCGGTGGTTTGCCCGGCTTAGGTATAAGCCTGACATCCGCTGTTTTGCATTCATCTGGGAGTAAGCCCATCTGGCAGATGTGATTGAGATAATCAGTTAGCTCAAGCAGGGACGGGGTGTCCAGGTTAGCCAGTGCCTTGTTGGTTATTTGGTCCATTCCGGGCGCCGCATTGTGGGGAAGCTTGTCCAGAGCGGCCGTGACCTCATGCAGATGGATATCGTCGTCCAGGAGCGGGTTAGGGCTTACAGAGTATGGGGGAAGGGGCTCCGTAGGGTTAGTGGGAAGATTGCGGGCCATAAGAGTGGCGAGCAGGTTTCGTGTGTTTCGCGAGAGTTGATGAAGGATTATGGCCATTGTGCGTTGGGATTCCGTTTTGCTCTTGCCGGGGTCTAAAGAAAGCGTAGCAGCTTCCGCGTTTTGGAAGTGCTAAGGGAGTAACGCATTCCGTCGCAGGGGGCGAGCCAGCTTTCTTTGCACAATGAGGCGGCATAGCGCACCGCTTCCTCTGTAAGCTGAGCAATGCGATTTTTTAACTTACGGTTGGGCTTTTGTTTCCGCCAGGGTTTAATTAGGCTGCGGCGAGCTTCCCACATATGGAGGAGCCTCGCATCCGCTCATGGGGCGATTGTCGACGTCTCAATTCTTTTTGTGTGGTTTTGGACGTCCTGGCGGAGACGGGATATTGACTCTTGAAGTGGGAGTGGTGGAAGATTTGTCGGATTCCTCTTATTTGTCGTTCTTCTCGGAGTTTGCTCCAGTCACTGAGACGCGCCGTGCCGAATTTGACTCGATGATCTGTGCCGTGTATGGTGGTGGCCAAGATGGCGTGGTCACTTCCTAAATATTCTCCCAGGTGCGCCCAGTCGGCATGAGGGATGTGACTAATGATAGCCAGATCTGGTGAAGTGTCCTTGGTGACGCTGTTGCCCATGTGCGTGTGGGAGGCGGGACTAGTCAGGAGAGTTAGGTCATGGTTTTCGATGATGGCATGCAAAGCATTACCACGTGTATTAGAGTACGTGTAACCCCAAAGCTGGTGGGCCGCGTTGAAATCGCCCGTTATGAGGACGGGATGACTTCCCGCTTTGCGGATGGGCTGAGTGATAACATCGTGGAGGCTTGCGGCTTTACATTTGGGTCTGCAATACATGTTTAAAAGGAAGGGGCTGTGTATCGCTTCTGTGGCGCGTGGGATGAGCTCTAGTAGGATTGCCGACTTCTCTGCTTGTTGGAGGGCGTGTTGGATAGCAGTGATTCGTTTGCTCACCAACGTGTGAAGTCTATTGCCAGTGTCTTCTCCGTACGTCACGTAGCTGGGAAGGCGACAAGGGGGGAGGCGGGGGGGGGAATTGGTCTCTTGAAGTTCTATGACATCCGGGTGTGAGGTAGACGCAGCGACGAATTGAGAGAGTGAGCCGCACTTGTTTTTGAATCCGCGACAATTTCATTGCCATTTGGTGGTTTTGTGGTTGAGGGTTTGTTTATTCTTGTGCACTGCCATATTCTGTCGGTTGATCGTCTTGGGGGGGCGTAGATCTGCTGTAGGGCTTCATTTCACAACGCGCTATGCGAGCGGGGTTACTTTGAATGTGAGCTTCAAGCTTTTTAAAGCGGATGTCAGTTTGTTGCATGTAGTTCAGAATAGTTGCGAGTTGTGAGATTTCTGCGAGTTGCGGTGCGGGTTGGAGAGGTGATGGCGAGGGTTCGAACTCACGAAACACGGCTGACAGTGACAGGAATAGAAATCAATTTGTTAATGCAAATACACAATATAATAGGTTACGTAACACTATAAAAAGGCTAAACCAATCCATACTGTGCATAGCTGCCTTAAATGCTTACAAAAGCGCAAAGACTCAGTTAAATGAAAACAAGGGCTTTTCTTCAACAATGCACATATCTGCGCTGCTAAATATTGGGCAGTTAACAACACGATCGCTAACGCTGTTCGTAGCAAGTCTGAAGCTTGGAAGTGATGTTCCTTTTCTGCACAACCACTAGGAATTGGAAACAGCCATTTGCCGTGGTGCATGCAGTATGTTACAATGCTTCCTTACAACATTTAATGCACATTGATTACAAAATACGGTATTTCTATCCTCTAAAAACATGCACCTGTAAAAATATCCTGCCTAAGCTGCTAGTTTCTTAACATTCACTCTAAGTCGTGACACGTATTGTTCACATTGCTATTTCTTCTTCAATACCATGCTCTACGACAGTATGTTACTTGGTTTCTTCTTCAGCAAACAGACCTGAATTTTACTGAAAATCCGCCTCACATTATGACAGCCACTGACTGTGTTATAAAACGCTACCTGAAAATGCGGCCAGTGACAAAGCAGCATGGTAGCTGCAAGCATGCTGCTAGCTGTTTTGAGCTATAAGCATGCTAGCTCTTGTGCTCATTCTACATGAGCAAACAATGAATGCATGGCAACGAACATGTTTTATTACCACTAGCTTTGTACGATGGTAGCCTGACAACAGAGGGAGCACTACCCTTTGTGTTATGTATGGAAGAACTTTTACAGGGTTTTTTTTTTTTTTTCGAAAGACGTTTTCGCTAGCTTGGAGCTCTACGAGAAGCCGTGTGACACGTATGCAAGAAATATCATTTTATAGCCCTCCCAAGGCAGGAAACGTAGCTGAACAGCCGAAATACAAAGCGACAAAAAGTGAAGCGTGGCGAAACGTGGACCTCAACAGCTGCAAGGAAACAAAAGTTATATTTGCGGCCAGCATTTACTGATGCAAGCCAGCATATTGATACAATCTTACTGTATGCATACTTTCAATGCATACTGCATGCATACTTTAACGCGAGTCCTCCTTAAATACTGGCTGGACGTACACCTTGCTGCTATGTCAAGAGAAACTCTCCATATATACGAAATTATGGGAATAAGGAATTCATACGGAGTATTACGCACCCAGGCATAACCAATGCAGGTAATCTTCCCAAAGACAAAATAATTCAATTTGACACAGTTTTCGTGTTTGTGCCTTAATTAAAGCTGGAAACACGGCACCATGTATTTTCCGTATCTTTTCCATTTATACCCCCTATAGACTCCGTATATACGGAAATCATACGGAAAAGGATTTCGCGATTCTTGCAATCCTAAAGGCATAACAACGATGCCAAATGTTTCGAAACTCACACCCTACTCTATTGTCATGTCACGGCTGCTCGATGGAAACTCCCATCGAGCGGCCGTGGTCATAGGCTGCGGAAAGATATCCCTGTTTTTATTCCGCCACTGTGTCAGCAACGGTACGAATTTTGTATTCACACAATTTCGTATATACGGAACGTTTCAGAAAAGCTGTAGTGCCTGCAGACAGCTTGTTCAGAAATAAAGAAATATGGAACGAGGGTCGCAAGAATTTGTGTCACTCAACGACAGTATGTAGCAGTCGAAAGTATGTAGCACCCAAGCCCGTCAACCAGCCTAAATGACAGCGAAAGTTGAGGAGGGAAGGAGTGAGAGCTCTCGAGTACAACGCTTTCGAAACCGCAATTAATTATCATACCTTTCAGTGGCTGGCCGCAGAAGGCAAACAGAGTTTCTCTAGCAGGATGATATACTTCGAATACCCGCCACTGACGCACCCACATGAAAAAAAAACAGACAGCACCAGTACGACTCAGCAAAGCACTTGATTGGGCCAGTTGGTACCAGTACAGCGATGGTTTAAGTGATATGAAATGACAGCACAGCGACGCACCCATTAGCCGAGCGGAGGAGCACAACCTGGACCCAATCTGGACAACATGATCGGACAACGCTGTAGGGCAATTTAAGGCCCGGAACGTGAGTCTGAACAACCCCAACGAGAAGGGAAACGCTAGAAAAGCTTGCATACGCGGCACCACACATAACGGAAGACGCAATAGCCATCCTCCCTCCCCACAAAATGCCCAAAATTCTTGTCCGACCGGTTCCTAGGAATATGTGACTCACAGAAGACGCAACACAAGTGCCGCTGTATTATAAAAGCAGTATGCCGGCTTAGGCCACGTCGGTGGTACAGGCGAGCCGGAATGTGCCAGGTACGGGTAAGAACGACGGTTGTGTACTTCAGCGGACGTAACTTAATAAAAGGATGGCGCTCCACTCATCTAACACTCAACTGGTGGAAGAGACTGCTACCGACCTCACCTTCTCTCAAATGAATGGTCAAGGGTCCTCGGAGGCTGTGAAGCGGCCTACCGAGAATGTAGAATTTCCAGGCAAACGCTTTGGGTTCCCCTCCAACTTCATACGGCAAGCACATCAAAATGATATGGACACCGCCCCACTTTGCTTTTAGCGGCAACCAGATGGCACTCGTTCTTACCCGAGTACCCACCCACTGGCTACCGCGGAAAGATTCGGAGCCGCCCTGACAACCACTCCTCACATATGCAGACATTACACAGCACTACCGACTAACGATCCAACTATAACCCTACAGTCACTGGTCAGGCCACAAAACAACAGGAAGTCATCCTGACACGACTATAAGCCAACGCATACCCCACGAGCCTGCACAACACTGTCATCCTACTCTCTATGACACCTCCCTGTAATCACTGCCAAGGCCATCGAAACTGTACCAATTTGAGAAATCCAACAAGGCCCAAATCTTCCTCTCACCCCAGACCTGGGAGCAGGTCATGCGAAGCTCCTAGGTCTCCGACCAGGTGCTAGTCGCCTCCCGAGGCCTCCAGGTTGCTGCGGCCCTGTGGGCAGCCGCCACCACCCCATAATGGGGAGCTCTTTGAATAAATGTTACTTCTCTCTCTCTCACTCTCTCTCATTTCATCCGCAACCTTTAACGCGAGCATTGGCGGGGTGAGGAAAGAAAGGAGGAGGAATACTTTTACTGATCGAGGCCCACTTTGAGAGAAGGGTGGAGAGATAAGAATGGGGCCGTGTGGGTTGTTGAAGACAACAGGCTAGATATGTGTCTCTGAGGGCGGAGGCTTACGTATTCATGTTTCATTATAAGCTAGACGCTGTTCAAATGGAGTGTCTCTCGGCACAGAACAATTGACCGGTGCGGGGAGCAGACTCGCAGCTCTAGACTACTCGTGCAAGACCGCTGTTCATCGAGAGTTGTGCCGTGAGTCTGAGGGCAGGCGTATCGACAGTGTGACGGCTTATGGGAATCAAGGGGTCATTTCTAGGGGGCGTGAATGCGCGATATCGTCTGAATTTGTGACAGAACCAGATGAGGTGGGGGAGATCGGCTTTGGTGGCATGGAGACAGTGAGGACATTTAGGTGTTGATAAGGCGGGCGTACCATCGTCCGAAAGTTTCATGTGTATAGCTGGCGTTGGCGATGTATTTATTGATGAAGACCTTTGCGCACCGGGGGAGTGTGGGAAGAGACGTAATAAAGCAGGGTGGGGTAAGACTTTTGAGGTGAGTTTTCTTGTACTTTTTGTATCTAATGATTTGAATCGCCGGTGATGAAGGGACAGCAGGGGGAGTGGCTGACAAATGGGAAGCACCGGAGGTTCATAACCTCAAACTCTCCTGTGCAGCCGTGTGAGCGGCCTAATTCCCCGGTAAAGACCCTTCTTGGCCCGGCACTCATACGATTCGAATGTCACTATTGTTGCGACTCAAGGTGGCTGGCTATCAGATGAACGATTTCGTGAACAAGCGACTTGGTGGAGGTCGGATATTTCACAGTTTGGAGAGCCCTGTGGGCATCCTATTCTTTCTTTGCATTGCGGAATAGAATTGCACGCCGTCGTTATTCACACTGCTCTCGCACAGCACCAAACCGCCCTGCGGGGAGACAATGCTCACCAAGGGCTCGGGAGCGAGTCACCGCTCTCGCCGCGCGTGTACATCGTCAGTAACTTCAAAGGGAAGCGATTACAGAGGTTTATTACGCGGACTACCACGATACAAACACTACACTGCACTACGCACCTAGCTCCTGGGGCATACACCCGTCAGCATGTGCCCAGTTCCTCTTGGAGTGGCAGTTAGCGTCCACCGGCGTTTGCCGGGCGCGATGCTCGCTGAGGTACGGGAAGGGGGATCACTGTAGCCTCCGCTACACATTTCAAGCCACTGGGCCCGACCGGGTGGTATCGGCGCTCGTCCGCTGACTTTAGACGGTGCAAGCCATCACAGCGCGGACGCGGGGAACCCCGTCATAGGAACGGGGAATGCCCGAAGACTCATCGGATATCCTAGATAAACGCAATGACGAAATCAAGGCAAGCGCAAATCAACATGGTGGATGCCGGGACCCACGCTTGTGGGAAACAACGGCCAATGCAAGAACGGCCAAAAGTGGCCGAAAGGCATTTTCGTACCCGTGTGCTGCTCTTCGGAAGGCGGTCTCTCCGGTGGCCTCTCCCGCGCGCCCCGAGTCACCGCGTAGGGCGAGAGGGGAGGCGCCCGAGCATCACCTTCGCCTCACTAAGGATGAGAGCAACACCCTCTAGGAGGTATTGAGGAAAGCGTCACTAGAGCCTCCTCACCCTTAGTTGAGGGGCGTGGTCCACATAGCCTCGAAACAATCGGTAAGAATAAAATGCTGGGTGGTATAGTCGACGCAAGATCAAATATGTGAGTCGATGGCATGGATGATGGCGTGGATTTCGGCTTCGAGAGAAGAAGCGTGATGTATGTGATGGTGTGAGAGCCATGGGTAGTTTGGAGGGAAGGGAGGTCCATGTGGTGCCGATGGTTGAAAGGACGGTGCTGCCGTCAGTGTAAACATAGATTTCTTGGGCTCGCTTGGTTTTGTCTAGGCTAGTGATCCGATTGGTGCGTATAATCAAACTTCGCGAGAAATGGGGTGAGTGATGTCAGAATCAGTTACCTGTGGACATTCCTATGGGGACAAGGGAGCAGGGATCATCGGGGATTGACGATATTGTAAGGCATCTTAGGCCATGAGTTGGATTCTTTGGTGGGTGAGGGGGTGTTTGAAGGATGACTGGCGGGTTTTCTCTAGAATACCAGCGTTAGGGGTGGGGACAGGGACAGCGGCTTCCAGTTCGGCAAGTCGGGTGTGTTTGGGAAGCCCGCTAATAGTACTTAGAGTGGCTCGATGTAAACTTTAAAGCCTACAAAAATGTGTGCGGTTAAGATTGTAGGCTTGTGCACCACCGGTAATGGTATTGATGGTGACGGTGAGTGCGAGGGTTTGGGTGGATTTTGGCTTGCATCACGGTTTTTTTAGAGAACCGGGGAATAGGATGTTGCATCGGTTTTCATTAACCTTTTTGTTGGTTAAGCCGAAGAGACGAGCTATTTTGGTGTGCTATCGGAATACAGAGGATTCCAATAGGCTCTAACGAAATGGTGACGGGAGTGTCAGCGATGAATGAGTACGGTGTTGATAGCTCTGGGAGGGGGGGGGGGGGGGTTGTTGCCATATACGCAAAGATGTTTATTTCTTCTGGAGCGCGTTCGAGACCGAGAGAGGTTTCAAGAAGTTCTCCAGTCTAATGACGGCTGCTTGCTTCTCGGTTTGCATTGCCTCCGGCGAAAGAAACTCATTTTACTCGACCCATATCGTGACATCACTGGTGCAAATTGTAAAGCAGGCCGCGGAGTCTCGTTCGATATTGCGAGCAACCCTAAGCATAGCCAGATTAAAATAAATGGGGCAAAATGGCACCTTGGGGTACGCCTTAGTCAATGTAAAAGACATGTGGTGTCAGTCCAAATTGGGGACGTTAAGCTTAATCGCACGGGATAGCAGAACATTCCGGATCCAGAGTTGCTATCGTGCGCTGGAATAGGCTTTGACCAGTTCCTGGAGGATAACAGTTTGGCTGATGCGATCAAAAGCCTTCCGAATATGCACGGCAATAATTAGATCAGGCAAGTACTAGTTAGGATGGGAACGATAATTCACCCTGCAGCACAGAAGAAGCAAGAGGCTATCATATGTGGTCGGGTTGGGTCAGAAACCAGTTTGATATGGATGAAAGGATGGTTGTACGTATTCCAGGTAGTGGGTGAGGTGATTGTTTATGAGGCGTTTGATGAGCTTGCAGCATGCGGGAGCCAGAAAGATGAGGCCGAGGTTGGAAAGGTTGTTTGCGCAAAACGATAGCAACAGGGACAGTTACCTGAGAAGCCAGCAACTTGACATCCCCCGATGTGCACATTCCACTGTTACGGGCGGCAGCCCTTTTTTGTCATTTATATGTGTCCGTGTCTTTTCTACGCGTCTATAAGCAAGGCCCTCCGAAGCTTTCCAGTTGTCAAGTATTCTTTTGGCAATCTAGGAGGGAAGGACGCAGAAATTGCGGCAGAATATCAGCCATTAGGCTTGCAAGTACGTTTTTTTATAACGCATTAACAACAGGATCCTCTGTCATCCCAAGCAGCTGGAAAAATAACTCCGCTGTTCCCACTGTAGGGACAACCTGCTGCTGAGGCGAGGAATGGGACGTTTCGCTGTGACCATCGTTGCTCTTGTAATGTGCGCGCTCTTGATTTCCCAATACACAAGCACTGGAGCCAGGCAGGTATGTAGGAAGCCACTTTACACCACTAGTGATCTTCAGGGCGCTTGAAAGAACAAGAAAAACGCAAAGTCAATTTCAAGAATTAAAAGCAACCGCTAAGCTGGCAGCCTTCTCTGCCATTTCGTGACCTCCCTTCTCCCCGCACATTGGCAATAAAATTTCTGTATCTCTGGGCTTACTCCTGCGATAGAAAAAGTGCATATTGTGTTTACTAAATGATGAAAAACCTCCCCTGGTGGTTCCCCGAGAAGGCAAAGAGTATCCGGCCTGGAACTCGTTCGGTAGACGGCTTTTGTGTGCATCAGCTTAATGCGAAAGCATTACATGCCCTATGCGATGAAAAAGCCGGCGTAGTGAGCAGCGGATGGCTGCAGAATATCACGTTTCGTCAATGTAAACAAAAATTGTGGAAGAAAAGGGAATTCACACAGGGACTCGCAGGGATTGGCAACTGTCGCGATCCCTACTCAACCCGTGTACGACACACAAGGCACGACTTCAGGCCCCCTTAGGTTTGCTGACGTGCTTTGAAGGTGAAAGCATGGCGTCTTCCCCTTACGATATTTCGCCGCAATATCACGTGTGTGCCATGCTGGTTCCATGAAGCTACCAAACCAAAGATTCATTGCTTCTCAGTACGGATTTTCGAATGGTCTTTGGACTGGTCACATATCCACTCGACGGGATGGGCCAATGACGGAAACAGCTGTTCTCAGAATCACAGGACCGATGCATCATTTACCCACGGCGGTCTCTCACTATAGCTAAGTCGTTCTACTGCTGAGCCCAAGGACGTGGGTTCGACTTCGGCCGCGGGGACCGTTTGTTTGATATAGGCGACAAGCGAAAACGCTCTGGTGTCGAGATTTCGGCGCGCGTTAAAGATCCCCAGGAGGTCAAAATTAACCCGGAGCCCTCAACTACGCCGCGCCTAATAAGCCAGGTGTATCTTTGGCGGGTAAAACGCCATAATTTTTTTTAAGTGCGAATGCACTTCTTAAGCGAGGCTGAATCGTCCGCCGCCGTCGTCCGCATAGCAACAGCTGCGGGTGCGCGCGCTCCTCGTCTTCCCTAGCAACGGGGGGAGATGGGCGCGCGGTACTCTCCTCCTCCTCTCTCCGCTCAGTGACTGTGGGTGTTGGGCGCCTCCTCTCCACTTCGGGCGGGAGAGCTCTCGCTCGCGTAGCGGGCGCTTCGCATTCCGACGCGTGAGGGCGCTCGTGTAGCGGCTGCGTGGCGCGGGAGGGTATTAGTCGAGCGCGCGCCGTCGTCGAGAGCGGTCGCTGGTCCTGCATCTCGATAACGATGATGGCGGACCGGGCAACGGTACCAGCAATAACGAGTGAAATATCTTTCTTTGTAGTTGTGTGCGTGTGTGTAATCTCTCGACTACTCATTGAGATCACGATATCCACCGTAATCGCGCAATCAACAACCGTGCATTCGCACTTACACACTCTCCCCCTCGGGGAAGTGCGAGGGAATTTTTTTTTTCTGTTCCCCATTTACATTTCGCTGTGGTGTCAACATACCCACACACATTTGTCACATACCCACCCAGGGGGATCGGCCAGTGAAATGGGTCAGCTGATGTTCACGAACAGGTTCAAATGAACAGGTACACGGCCAATTCACCGGTTCATTATGCCACAATGCTTTCCCAATCCATGCTCTTTGGTCCTTTCGTTATCGGTTCTATTCTAATCCTGCACTAGTAGGTCTGCTTCCCGAATAAATTTATAACTGGGCATCAGCACCCGCCCTGGGTCCTTCTACGTTGTGTGTCTCACAGGTCACGCGGAAAGCTAAAAGGTAACTCATATTACCTTTTACAGGTAATTCATATATTAAACCCTCACACTTGTGTCTCCACCGGAGCGCCTTTTCCATAGTACGTGTAATTGGTACGTTCATTCTTGCACCAGTAGACCCTATAGCTGCAAACCGCCAGTGCTTGAATCTACCGCTGAAAGATGCAGCAGACCTATCCCGGCCCCCCCTCCATGGTGTGTTATGGCAATAACAGCGCTCACGCTTCTGCTGCAATGGGACCACTGGTTACACACTATCTCAACACCAGACGCCCATTCATTGGTACACATGATTCCCGTGCGGACGAGACGGCGTAGACGGGGTAGATATGTATTTGATTGATTGTAGGGTTTAACGCGCCGACGCAACGCAGACGATGAGGCGCGCCGTAGTGAAGGGCTCCGGATTAATTTTGACCACCTGGGGATCTTTAACGTGTGCCGAAATCTCGTACACACGGGCGTTTTTGCTTTTCGCCTCCATCAGAAAAGCGGCCGCCGCAGCCGGGAATCGAACCCGCGACCTCGTGCTCAGCAGCGCAACGCCTTAGCCACTGAGCCACCGCGGCGGGTGTAGATATGTATTTGCACTACTTACATGATTCGAACGACCCGTAGTTCAGCCGCCGCTGCAGCCAAGACCTCGCACGCAGCCGCTTTAGGATCCCGAAAGGTGGAACCAAGTTCGCGCTACGCCTGCAAAAACAGCTTCTTCGCGTCTGGCAGCATAACAAGCCACGGGCCACAGCAAGGCCCACGCGCCCCCCGTTAGTGTAGGATGGAGTAGCTGCTTTCCCTGATGGCCGATACGCGTACTGGGCACAGTCACACCAAAAATCGGGAAAAGTATAGCTCAAAAGTGCGGGAGCATTCAAAAATTCATTAGTCGACCGTGGCCAAACGGGAGAGGCCCACGGGCGTGGCACGAACGCCTCCAGTACGCCACGCCTGCACTTCGACGAACGAGCTACGGTCTAAATCCCCGAAATGAGCCCAAAATGCCCGACATTGAGTTTCTAGAGTTCGCTCTGAGCAGACAATCGCGCAACCTCGTGTGCAGAATAAGACTGTATTTTAAGCATTTACATTATATCCTCCAAGAAAATTCAACTCACGGCTTCCTAATAAAAACATGTTTTTGCAAATTCAGGTTTCTAGACGTTATAGGATCAGTCATTCCTGAACTAAAATTACAATATGTTTGTACAGTCTTTAATAGAGGAGCTGTGATGATGTCTCTTAATTTCCAAATAAAAGCTGGCGAGGTTGTGTTCAGCACTGGCAACAGTGGCGAGCAGAATAATACAAAGTGTCGTGTTATACAAATCTGACAACACAGTGGTCGTCGTATTTGACACTGAAAAATGCCAGTTAACGAGTGAAAATCAAAACAATTTGTCTAGACGTATCATTTAAATTGTCATGGTTTATGTGTTTTACATAGAAGCGAATTTAGTTGAAATGTATTTTTTAGCTCCATATGTGTTTCCTGGCAAACGGCCACTGATCGCTAAAATGTAAATGATATGTAAAAGGTATCACCGGTTTTGTTGCAATGGACCGCTAAGTCTTCAAGTTCAAGAGACACAAAAGATTTATTACGACACACGTGTCTTGAGCTTCATCGACCAACAGAAGTAGTCATCAGTCGTCTTTTTGTATTCAGGACAGTTTGATCTGGGGCGGGCTGTCGCAGATGAAAATTTCCTCATCCATACAACTTTATGACTCCAAATACTGAGAAGTGAGATCTTTTCTCGTGGTTGCTACAAGAACAACCAGTCCGAGCCTTACACTACGTCGTCCATGTCTTCATCTGGGCGCCCAAAGTGCCCGTACTTGCGGAGGTACTCAATAGCACTCATGTTGGTGTCGAATGACCGAGGCTCGTCGTCCTCATCCCAGGCATCGTCTCCGCGACCGTCCATCCATGGTTGGTAGTTGCGCGCCTTCCGGTCGGTCACATATCCACTCGGCGGCGTTGGGTCCGGGCTGTCCTGGGGCTCCTCGGATTCCGGAAGCAGCACGGCCACCGACACTGGTCCGTGGTCGTCTAATGGAGACGACGGCGTCTTGAGGATAAACACAAAAACCAAGGCGGTTATGACGGCGGCGGAGAGTATTAAGCAGAAGAGCGTGGCGACCACGTTGCACGCCCAGCCGCCTGGTCGCGACGACACGCTAGGTGCGGTGCCGTCCAAGTCCCACCGGTCATCGAGGTCATCCACGCTGCTGGGCGTCTCTAGCTCTGGATCCGCCTGCAGCTCCTCTGCTTCTGTAACAGCCTCCATGCCACCGTCCATATTGCTGCAGGCAAGGATGATGATAACAATTTTCGTAAGAAATAGCTCGGTCAGCCTTGAACGAAGATGAAAAAACCATTTAGGAGGTCGTGCTTGAAATAGATAGTCAGAACAAGTCGGTGCAAAAAGAAGTACTCCTTTTCCGAGAAAAAGGGCAGGTGTGAAAACAAATGATCTTGGATGGTGGCTGTTCTCGAAATCTCAATCTGGCGTCGTGATAGGACATACAAGGAGGAAACATTCGCGTCTCTTTTTGTTTTGATTTACGCAGGTGCGCTCTGTAGCTTTGGTGGGTTCCGTAGTAGCCGGCATGTGCGCCTTCCCCGGTGACAAAGTTGCGAATGTCTTTGATCTTGCATCCAACATCTCCACCTCCGTACCCAAAATTGGTACAGGTGGCTGAACAACGCTGTTGCATTTACCTGTTAAAACGCAGCTCAAAAGCTGAAGCACAAGTTACACAGCCGACTGCGTATTAGAGACAAATATCTAGCACACCTCGGCCGTGAGGAAGTTCGTCGTTGCGGACTCGGACATTTTTTTGCTTGCTTCAGGTAAATTAGAAACAAATTAAATCCTGTTTTCACAATCAGCTCACGGAGTGACAGCATCTAGAAGCACACTCGGTGTCTATCCCAGCGAAAATTGATATCGTTGCCCGGGCCACCCAACCGGACGAGCGCTCCCCAAAGCGGTCGTGGTCCGGTTTAAGTGGCGCCAAATAAAGAAAACAACCAGGTCACCTCAGCAATCATTATGATTTAGTAAATGCAAAAAAAAAGCATTAATGTCCAGTTGCCGAACGTTTACTCCCACTATTATCGTTATCCTTTTTTTTTTACTTTTTCTTTGCTCCACATATGCACATACTTTAATCCCACTGTCCCTTTTATCCCCTTAGGCTATGGGACATTCTTTTTTGTAGTGAAGTTTGTTCAGTTAAATTGAATTCAGTTCAATTTATTGGCGTTCCCACTGCTCGGGCACCATATGGGACTGTTGTATCTTAATTTGAAAGCAAAATCCGGCGTCCCCGGCACAGACGGCACATAAAATGGCCTACGGATGGCACATGAAGAAGGTGGTGGCTCAGAAAATACAAACGCCGTAATTGAGCAGAAGTTGAGTAAATTTGGGTCACGGTGAGATTCTATCCAGAAACTGCCTGATTATCCCGCATTCCCAACACCAAACCAGCACATCGAATCTTTCTGACCAAACTTAGGCCTAGGGACTGTGCTTTGACTTTCGAGTACAAAACACGTGTTGGAGACATTGATTTAGAACGGAATGAGTAATTTGAGCATGCTAATAACAGGAAACTCAATTAGGCAAGTATCAAGGTACGTTCCCGCTAAATGTTCTTTTTCCTTGGCTGTGCCAACGTGGTTGTGTTAAGTCGAAATAACATCCCTGAGAGAAGGAGAAAAATCACGAGGCTTCATTCACAAAGAAACATCATCATTATTACAGTCGTAGTCCTCGTCGTCATCATCATCATAATCATCATCATTCTACTCTGTGGCTGTTAATGACCAGCGGAACTGTTTAACACACGGCACAGAGGTGACAGAGAAGTTTGAACAAAGTTACGAACTTATTTATTGTGAGCTAACGAATTCAATTACAACTAAATGAAATTGGGCATAATGACAGAGTCATCTTAGCAGCCGATTGTCATATAATTTTTGTCGCAAAAGTTTTGATAAAACAACAATTACAGCCGTTTTCTGTTACCCTGCTATTCCCGTAGATGCCGTTGAACTGACAGCAGACGAGGATTCTGTAACGTTTACGACTTTATTGTGAACTAGCTATGACAAGTCAGTAAAACTCGGCGTAATAATAATAAACAATACACGTGAAGAAAGAATCAGAATCCCCTCCGTCTAACGACGATAATGGTTGAAACGCGTTTCTTGCGTGTGAAAATGAGATGGCGAAGTGCCAAAGTCAAAGCCACTGCAATCAAAGTAAAAGCATCAACCTTCAAAGTGCAAACTGCCTGCGAGTCGCAGTCCAAACTCAAGCGACAGCAAATGAATCCCTCATGAGAAAGCTGAGCCCCCCTCCCCACCAACCGTCGTCGTTCGACCGTCGTCGTCGTCGAAAATCCAAAGTGTCAAGTCCAAAGCCAAAGTCCAAAGCCAACGCACGCGTAGCGAATCCAAAGGACATGCTGAGCGAGCGGAATGTCATGATGGCGCAGTCGCATATGCGTCGGTTTCATAGCGGGAGAGACCCAGATTCGCTTCCGACCCCTGCAAGTGTTCTTCTCTTATTTAATCATCATCGTCATCATCATCATCATGTGCTGTCCCATTGTGTAAAATTGGATTTACAGCAGTGCGTTCTGGTTACGAGACACCCCCATCAGTGAGTCCGAGAAAGCTTCGCTTTAAAAAAACGTTCAGCCCCACCAGCGGGTATATAACACGACAGTTGGAGCCTGGCGACTGAAGCAGCGCGGCGACTGCAGAGCGGCAGTCATCTCTTGTCTGTTACATGTCTGCGCAGAGCGTGGCGGCAGCGTGCACGTCGAAGTAAAATCATCAAAGAGCATGGATGTAAAAAAAAATTGGCTACAATCCACGCTGTGAAGGGGGTTGGACTGCGAAGCCGTAAACGAGAGCCACAACGATTACCCATGCAGCGTCACTTGAATTCACACACGTGGCATCCCCTCACTGCTACCACCCATCACGCTCTTTGTTTCCCTGTCTCACTCCTCCTTGATGAACTTAGCGGAGGTTTATCCAATGCAATTCCAATATTTCGCCTTCGCGGTGCTCGCGCGCTCCCTGCCTCAGCAGCGCGAGCGGGAGTTCTGTTTTTCCTTTTTTTTTTTCGCTTTCATTATCCACGGACCGGCAGCTTACTGCGCATTTTGCATCGCGCCGTTTCTGGCGGCCACTTGTAGCGTCTTTGTAAGTGGGAGGAGGAGGGCGACACCACGTATTTGGCGTCATCTCTCTCACTGTTTGCTCATCACTCTTGTTTCATGCATCACCACCCAAGAGCGCCCTTCCCCTCCCCAGACGCTGAATCCAAACAACCGTCTATCACCTCCTTCTGCACATCCGAGCGTAGCTTAGTCGGCACGACGACAGGGTCTTGCTCCTCTTCTCTATGCGGGCCCAGGTTCAATCACTGGCGGTGCCGGCAGTTTATTTGTTGCGCCAGTAGCCAGTAGTAGCCTGGGATGTATATTCGTGTAACTAGTAGCCTGGGGTTTTCTGCTGGCGCGGACACGAAAATTTCCTTGGCTGGCTAGAGGTATACTGCTTCGCACTAAAAAACAGAAATTAAAACTCAACAGCGAAGCCACAACAAAGCTCTTGCGTTAATGCATACAGTTTCATATATTAGTATGGAAATCAATGCTTGAACGTCACCGATAAAGGTCACCATAAGGTATAACGGCTCCCACGTATAGTTACGGTGATTACGAAAAGGTCAAAATGGGGCCAGTTTGTCGTCTTGGGGGTTTCGCATCATACACTAAGCAATACTAAACTCATCGCCAAAAATTTAGAGAGACTGTGCTCACGGACCTAACTCGGCCACAACTCGACTCTTAAGAACTGGCCCTATAGCTGCGCTGTTTTTACTATGTTTCATTGTAAGAACTGATTGTCACGCATTTTCAGATCATAAGTGGAAGCTGAAATGCCCCCGCAGTTTTTTTTGTTTTTTTTTTTTTGCTTTAGAATACTCGTTCTGCAACTTTTCCAGCTTCGTTGTTATTGAGCTTGTAGTAGCTCGGTTAGTTCAGCGCTGAGGGAAAGGATGCGATGCATACAAAATCCATTCTCTTCTGCTTCGCAAAAAGGTTCGGATGGGGTGGTAATACCTCTCCACCTTGGGAGGGGGAGGGAAAGTAGCTTTCCGTCTGCAGAAAAAAAAAAAGGAAAGCAAGGCTAACAGTAAAAATATGTTCGCAACGATTTGTTTCTTTCGTCAAAGAATCGCAACCCTGAAATTGGTAAAGCATAACTCAAGCGTTTAATTCTTTTTTTTTTTTCAGGTGCGGCAGTATCGAGAGCGTCGCTTAGTTCCTGCTAAAAAAGTATATTTCGCTTCATTTTATGTTCAAGCGCGGCTATGCAGAATTTCGCGATGCAAAGAACTAACTAGTTTCCCCAGATGACATTGCGTGAATGACGAGCATCTGATATACCCTGGTCTGGGCTTTAGAATGTTTTCCTCGGGGCTTGTCCTTCGTCAGGAAATACAACAACGCCCGCGAACCGCCGCCGCGTTTACTCGGCGAGTAGATACAGAAGAGGCAATGGTGCATGCGCCAGGCGCCAACAATGTCGCCACGAGGGCTTTACCGGAAAATCCTTCACATGAAAATCCGCCGAGATTAAAAAAAGGATGGCGAAACGGAGCTCGCAAGCGTCAAGAAGGAGCTAGCCCCAGGGCCCCTGTTTTTGAACGTGAGCGCAACCAGGGAAAAGGAGTTGCCAGAGAGAGTGGGGAGATGTTTGCTTTGTTTTCCGCCACCGTCACTTTACTCGCCCCTCGAGCCACATCCGTTCCTCTTGGTTTTGTGCTACAGAATACAAGGCAGGAGATTCTGCTTGGTTGGGGAACTGGACCGGGAGCGCTAACGACTTGGTGTTGACTTTGCGCGTCGTTGCCAAGGGGACGAGTGGTGCTGCCGCACGGGAAGCCCAGTCTGAGCGGGTGGGAAGTAAAACACAGACGCCAGGCCTGCAGTACCAGCTTTGTGCTTCCTTGCCTCAAGTCATTTCCGGCTTCCACACCAAACACCATCGTCTCTTTAAGGAGATGCGCCGCTCGAGTCCGGCTCCGCGGGGTCCCATATTCTTCCGTACTGAATCTGGAAATAAAATGAGAAAACGAAAGAAGGAAACCTTTTCTCTCTTGCCCGTTAAACCTTCCTTGTAAGGTTTTTTTGGTTGCCGCGCTCATTCCGCGTGTAACCACGCGGCCATATTTTCTGCACGCTTTCTCTGGGCAACATACCAAACACACCCAACCCTGTTCCCCTCTTGGCGCACAGTGATTAACACAATGCCACCGATATCTAGAGGAGATATACCGTACTCACATGCTCAGTTTGTCTTTTTTTCGGTTTTGAACATTTTCCGGCTCCAGTTAATACCAACTCCGAAGACAGGCATGAATCTTATCATTGTCATTTTGGCTCACCTTTCTTTAATTCTGAGTTTATATTGTAAGAAATGGGAAATTACATCCCGGAACACGAGTCTGCCTTGCGTGCTTGGGCAGGTTGCAGGTTAAACAAACTGGCGAAAAACGCGCCATGTAGCCCGTGTAAATATAAGGTCACACACCAGTAAAACAAAAACGGCCCCAGTCGCTGGTGATTCCGGCCATGGTGACAAAATGTAACCTTGTTTAATTTGAAAGAACTAGCCGTTGTTCACTCACTCAGCTCTGGTTCAGCGATGAAACACGTTTTTTATACCCGAAAAAACTCGAAACAAAGAAAACTTTTAAATTTTGCGCTGCACGGCGTCAAATGACGCAAATAGGCCAGCACTAAAACCATAGTTATCAGTTTTTATAGTTCTGCACTAAGCATTGTTATAACCCCAAACACACTTATAGCACTAAAAACATACTGAACTGCGCGTTGGCATTCAAGAATGCGAGCGCAGGGTCGGAAGTGTCGTCAACTGGGACCGATACAGAGGTGTAGAGATGGAGTGAGCACTTCTGATGGCGATATCTTCGACGCCATGCCCGCCGGAAAAGCAGCAGCGACTACTAGGCTAAGGCTACCGGCCCATTTCCTAGCACCGGAACTCGAGCTTAAAAACTTGTGTGCCGCACGACGAAGGGCTGAACGTCAGTTAACACGACACAAAGAGGACGTATCACTTAAGACTTGTTTTAACAGGCTAATTTCAGCGATAATGCGTTACACAAAGAATTTATGGCGATCACAATGGGTTGCGCTTTGCGATTCTCGAAGCGTCTTTACCCCGGCAACATGCATTTACAGAGTTGTCCATGGCCTTTCCGGAAACCGGCGGTCGTACAAGCTGTTCATCACTCTGGCCCTACATAATAACAGGACACTTCAATGCTTTGGACGAGGATTTTGCTGACAGCTTTTCTGTGTATTCAATGAGCCCGTCCTGTCGTTTACCTTCTCGGCAATTCGTCTGTCATGAATGTCCCCTTCACTTTCCGGGCGCTGCTTACCGCACTGAAGATTTTGCGCCGACAGCACGGAGCGCCAGGTGCTGAGGAGGATATTCCATCCCATGCTTTTCAGCTTGCCTTCAGAGCGCAAAAAAGACTTGCTCCTATATTTTAACTTTATTTTGGGTAGTGGAATTATTCCTACTTTGTGGAAGCTTGCACGGGTATCACCACTTCTAAAGCCCGGCAAAGAACAGGCAGACATTGCCTAATACCGACCCATTTCACTCATATCGTGTGTATCTAAGCTCATGGAAGATCTTGTGAATGTTACGCTTATGTGGTGGCTCGAAAGTAACAAAAGGCTTCTGTCATGCATGACTGGCTTCAAGCAACGTTTGTGCGCACAAGTCAGCGTCCTCGGCCTTGTTGGCAACATCGAACACCAGAGGTCTTATAGACCCTCAACACTGGCTCTGTTTTTTGACGTGTCCAAAGCCTACGACAATGTCTTACAAAGCGGCATCGTTACAAAGCTGCAAGAAATGGGAGTGACAGGAAATCTCCGCTTTGTGCACGCATTCATCACGGGCCTCTCCATGCAGGCGCATTTAGGGAACGTTTTAAGTAGCAATAGAAGTATACCGCGAGGTATGCCTCAGGGAAGTGTTTTGTCCCCTATACTTCTCAGTGTTGCTATGCCGGGTCTCCCTAGAGCCTTAAAAAAGGATTCCAAGTCAGTGCATTTATCAATATATGCAGACGACATATGTACCGGATCTCCAGATGTCAACACAAGCCATTGGCTATGACAGCTGAAGGAGTAATTTGTTCCGTACAAGCATATCTTTCGTCGGTGCGACTAAGGACCTCCACAGAAAATCTACTTTTATTTTGTTCCCTGGAAGGCAACGGAAAGCTACGCGCCTTAAGTTAACCTTCGGGGGCTTGCCAATCCGGCAAGCTGTGAAATTTCTCGGGGTCATCATCGACTATAAGCTATTCTTTTTGCAGCTTGAATTTCCCGTATACAAAACTTGCCAACGCTTCCTACGTCTCCTTGAGTAGCTAAATGAAAGGGGCCTTAGCGTTCGCTTCCAGTGGGTTCCTTCCCACGTAGGAGTGCTTGGAAACGAAGCCACGGACAAGTTGGGCCGTGAAGCGACATCGTGTACTTCTTTTGTGAAAGTGTCTCCAGAAGAACGGCGCATTTTAAAAACCATCATTAAAGAACATTTCCGATCTCTTTGGCGACCACAACACCAACCTTGTGTTACCAAAGGAAGGAAGGCATCATTACTGTTCCGTGTCCGGTCCAACTCAGCGCGGACATCGGCGTGGCTTCATAAGCTGAACCTAATCTCCCCACTTCCGTGCCCAACGTGTGGTGTAATAGGTGACGTCGGACACTCTTTTATGGACTGCCTAGAGCACGCGAAGGAGCGGTCAGCTTTGTTGAAAGAACTTAGAACGAGAGCCACTTCGTATGCCTTTTTTCCGACGATGTCATTTTCCCTAAAGGCCATTGGATCACAAGGAGAGATTTTTTCTCCTGATACCCCGGTTTTTGAGGGACACAAGCCTCAGTGCCTCGTGGTGATTCCCCGCGCACAGCGGTAAAACGGTGCTGATTGATCGGGGGTGCAATTTCCGGCATACCAGGACCGCCCGTTAATAAGGATCGTCATCATTACCACCGCCGCGGGCATTCTAGTGATACGATTAAACTATACTATATACAGGTGCCATTGCAATCACCGAGTCATCTTTCTTGGCGGTGGCTTTGATCGGCGGCCGCCAATTAATCGTACAGGCAAGATTCTGTGAGGCCATAGATACGTTGCCGGGAAGTTGCTTGTATGTTGCCACTTTTGGTCTGTTTTCGCTAATACCTAGATTATTTGTTTGATGTTTGAAGTAAAATTGGTGTCATGGTTATCGTGACAAAGTAGTTTTTTTATATGAACCAAGCATGTATTTTTTCTCGAATGCCCCTTTAATGGGGTCCTAAAGCACCCTGCTTCAATGCTGCGGAGCGCATAGCGTCTGCTGAGCAAATTTTTAGTAACCTACGCACGAAAAAAATTTGTTGGCGCGATTTGTTGCAAATATTGTCGCAAAACAAAGCAGCTAACATTTCTCGCCGCCTCTCTCAAGTTGTTTGCAGCACTATGAAAGGTAGGTCCGCACTGCCTCTCAGCTTGCTTGCTGTGTTAAAGGACAGTTGAGACGGCTCGTGTTTGCCGAAAAGATTTCGCCAGGTGGTTGGCCTCAAGAAACTGTGCATGGTGCCATACTGGTACGGTGTCATCCGGCTGCACCACCAATCCCGGAAACCGGCGCTAAAAGAGACTATCGCTGGTTCTAATGTTGTATAGGGCCAGTGCATGCGTGTGCGCGTGTGTGCATTGAGCTTCTAAGGATCGGCGACGGGACACCGGCCTGTGACCCTTCCGAAAAAAGGCCCAGCGCGCCACACGGGGACGGTGCCACCGGGCCAGCAATGCGAATTTCGAGAAGCGGCGTAGAGGTGAGTGCGTTGGGAAGCGCCAATGACTTACCTTGCAAAGGGAATCTTGGTACTGTCTTGGAGACACCACTCGAACCCCCCCCCCCCCCCCCCCCCGATAAGACGAACTCCTTTTGTGACAACCTAAGTGGCTCATTATGCCCCCGCCGGGCACGCGGGGACAGCAGTCAATGACGGCGTGGGAGGATGAGTGGAAGAAAACGACTACAGGTATTAAAAGAGAAGCCAGACTGGAGAGAGGCAGTCAGGTCAACGGACAGCGATCCGGGAAGCAAACGAGACGAGTCGCGAGATGCGTTGCTTCGGGCCCCGGAGTCTAGCCATCGCTCGGGTGCGACGTCTGACGAGAGAGCGATCTGGGGAGCCGACGAGACGAGACGCAAGAAGCGGTAAGCAGAAGGCAGGGGAGCTTAGAATTCCGGAGTCTAGCCATCGCTTGAGTGCGACCTCTGACCACCCGTCTCCGCCCTTAGCCAAGCGACGTCCAGCCATCGTATGAGACTGACTCAAAGCAGCCTCATCGCGGTGGGCCCTTCATTCGAGCCGGAGAAGCCTCGTCGCTGCGTACGCCACCTCTTCGTTCGAGCCCGAGCCACCGCGGCTAACGTCAGGCCCTTCCTACAAGCCCGTGCCGCATCACGCCGAAGCAGCCCAGCGACGCCGAGCCGTAAGCGAGATCGAGCCAGTTTATCCTATAAAATTCCATGTAAAAACTTCCATGTGTCTGTGCCTCCATCTCCACATGTCCAGTGTGGACCCAGGGTCGCGTGAAGAATTCCGGCCATCACGCAATGGAGTGTAAAAACAATTTTGCAACTATCGGTAGGTTATATCACACTCTTAAACGTCGCCGCAGGTGGGCTTAGCCGCAACACTCGAGAACGACCAATAATCGAGACCAAATGTGCAAATTTGGCAAATGACGACGCCCAGCATCGTGCATCTGCGCTGTGGAAGAATGCAGCGGCGGCCGGCCGCGGAAGCTTCTTCGAACCGCCACGGCCGGGCTCAACTCTCCTCCCCCCAAGCGGGAGGAGAAGAGTAGAGTCCGGCCGGGGAAGCTCCGCTACCCGCTCAGACGAACCGCCATAATTGATTACATCGTATATATATTTTTTAATTATGCGGTGAGTCGTGAGCGTTGCAAAATGATCGACATTTCCAGAGTAGTCACCGAGTCAGTTTTTAAGGGCTATCGGTCAGAGCTCTTCATTTCTTTTCCTCGCTGCGCAACTTCGCAGCATGCGGCATATTGAAGTCGTCCCTCTCGAGACGGCTCATTTCTTCAGCATTTTTCAGGGATTGTACATGTATTGTTTGGCGCGTCATGTTTTGATGAGCACTGGGTTGAACCATTCTGCTGTTGATATTTCACACACTGCGTGATCACAAAAAACGAACAGGGAGGACCACAGCCTTTTTGTTACTTGCGAGATGTAAAAATAAGAAAAATGTTGGATTCTGTGACGTACCGCCAACTTTTTAGAGTGCGTTTTACAACTGTGACCACATTTTCCCCCTTAATTTCGTCCTTTGTTCGCGTTTTCAAAAATTTTGCGAATAGCCCGTAGGATGTGTTTCGTAATTTGTCCGGTTGATTGCCAAAAATTAAGATGCAAGGCATTTTATTAGCGTTAAATTGCTGCAAATTATTAACCGGTAAAGAATTGGCAACATTTAGAAGTACCTCCATGCTTGCTATATTTTTCGATACCAGTAAACCTCTTTAAGCCACGTACGGAGGCATTCGGACGGATTGTTTATCGTGCGGCGCATTGCCTTTATACCAAGCACACTTATAAAAAAGTAGTCAACCATCAAATGAAAGTTTCCGTGTAGCGCAGTTATAAAGCCAGAGGGTTCACCAGTGGAGCTTACAAGCAATACAACTTTGTGGGGCAGCATAGCAGGAGGCAGAGAGGAGGAAGAAGAGGAGGAAAAACTTCGCTTAACAGGGGAGTTGGTCGGAAAGGCGTTTAAGTTGCATCACCAGTCCAGTTTCAAGCAGTGACCTCAGTTATTTTCTTAGGAACACCTCACATATTTTAAGGCTTGGTTGAGCGGGTTCCTGCTTCTGGCACACTACTTAAGATGGCAATCTTCCAGGCGTAAAAAGACGGCGTCACAAAAAAATCCTGCAAATATTCCCTCGCCGCTGCATATGCGTGGATTCTAGAGATTTCTCCACAGATGTGCGTACTAGTTTGCACATCCCGACAGCTAGCGCATGTGGCTAACTAAGCCTGCCTATATATATATATATATATATATATATATATTTATATATATATATATATATATATATATATACATGCTTTCAACCGCACCTTTCATTTAGTGCACATCACCGCCAATTTTCGGTGTAAAAGTACGTTTCTCAACTGAATATCCTTGCTGCTAGCCATCATCACCGGTCACAGTGATTGGTTCAAATTATTAACTGGCTAATTGGAGTCGACGACAAGCGAAGTAGTCGCCAGTACGTCGACAAATAAGAGACGCACTTAGGGACGTTCAGCGACAGCTCAATACCCCTGCAGAACACGTGGTCAATCACACCACCAGGTTTCAAGAAGGCACTGCACGATTAACTTCACTTTAGTGTTTTTATGAACACGGAGCAATTTGGCGCCTTTGAATACTGCCGCTCTGTTGGGGTCAACACACCCGTTTCGACCATTGAATACCGAAAGCCGCAGAAGGCTAACTCTGTCGTATCTCTGTTGAGAAGTCTCATTACTTTAAAAATACATAAATAAACGTCTATGAGGAAGGCAACTTCCGTATTTCGATTAATTGTGACGTTTAACGTGCCGAAACTACACTGCAGGCGATGAGGTGCGCCGTAGTGGAGGGCTCCGGTTTAATTTTGACCACCCGGATATCTTTAATGTGCGCCGAAATCTCGACAAAGGCGTTTTCGCTTTTCGCCTCCACCAGAAAAGCGGCCGCCGCGGCAGGGCATCGAACCCGCGTCTTTGGGCTCAGGAGCACGACGCCATAGCCACTAAGCCACCGCGGCGAGTTAACTTGTTTAACTTCGGCATTTCATTTGTGTGTTTGTGTAGGGGGGTAGGGGGGGGGGGGTGTAACTGTATATGTGAGCAAATGAAATACTTTGTGGAAATTTTCTGCTCGACTGACTTTACTGAGAATGTATATATACTATAGTGACCGTCGTCCTTATTGTCATGCCGATTGCTTCGTGGGTCTTTTTGGTGGGACACTCCGTCCGAGCCCCGGTTTTTGTGTTTCATATCTTCAATTTCAACGTCGAACCGCGCAAGCCTCTCGTCGTCACTTTGAACAAAACACAGTGCCTGTTTTTCCTCCCCGCTCTGGTACCCCGTCGGGAAGTTCGTGCCACAACGAAACGTTTTTTTTTTTTTTGTAAACGCAATTGTTGAGCCATAATATTTGGATTTCTGAGTCATATTGACTTGCACGGCGAAACAGCTTGAGCGGCTGGCAACTCAAACTACATTGGTCAAGCTTAAAATATATTTTTTTTAATTGCGCTTAATGATAGCCTGAAATAATTAGTGTAATAAATGCCAGAAGTCATAGTTTCATTTCAGAGCATACACCCAAAAGACTTTTTAAACCATATTCGCATTGCAACAGGCCGCGAAGCCGTTTTCCCAAACACCGTGTGGCGGCTGAACCGCTGCTGAAGCGGCGGCGTCATCGCAGCCGTCTTAAACCACGATTACCATTTACTGACGACATTTCATGAGATCACGTTTTCAGATATTGCAGTCACCTTTCCGGTCACTAGTAACAGTATTACTTTCCATATACGCGAGACAGGACGTTAGTTGAAGCCGCTTTCATGCGCGATTGTTCCCGACAACTCCGAAGGCGCTTCGAAGCGGGAGCCGGGTGAGCCGTCACTAGAGTTCCTGTATATCGTGTAGCCCAAGAGTTGCGCGTTTGATTGCCACATGGCGCGGGTTCCAGTTCGACAGGAAAGACCGCTCCTCGCTACTCCTCCTCGAAGCTGCCGGTGGCGCGGCGGCCCGGCAGCAGCTCGTACATGCGAGACTGATGGCTTTCCCGCACGACCTGGAGCTCAAGATGGCGGATGAACGCGCAACTCTGCCCCCCTAGGGGAGCTATATGCAGGAACTCTAGCCGTCACGAGAGTTCCTGTATATAACTCCCGCATGGAGCTAAGAGTTGCGCGACCCTTTTCCACGCGCCGCCGTGATTGCGACACTCCGGTTATCCATGCCGCGCAGAGAAGCCCCCACTACGGCTGCGCCGCAGCCGCCGACGCGGGCGGCACCGCAGGAATCCAGCGTAGCCGCCGTAAGGTGGTGATGATGATGATGATTTCTATTGGTTTCCCCTTTGTATCGGGGTGATGACATGTCATCTGACCAAAAAGGGCTAATATACCTATGTTTTACGCTTTTGGTTCAATACTAGCGCTCCTTAGGGCAGGCACAAAAAGCTTATTAGGCACAAAATACTTTTTTTTTTCCTGTTACAGGTGGCAACTGTCCTAGGCAATATTCCCCTCTCTGCTTTTCGTCCACCAGCATTCTAATCTTCTTTTCGCCCCCTCGACAGCCTTGAAGTTAACTTCCTCTGTGATAATCTTAAATCCTGGGGCTTCTGAAAGCCCAATATTCCCTTCGTGTAGATTTGGATGGATACCCTCACCTTCTAACACGATGTGCCGCATAGTTTCTGTTTCTTTTCCGCAGACCACGCATACCCCATCATTTTGTGAATACTTCCCCACAAAACTCTTAGTTCGCAGGCAACCTGCTCTAGCCTCAAAAAGCAAAGCACTGCCCTGGGAATTATCGTAGAAATTTTCCTTTCTGATGTTCATCTTCTCAGCCCTGTACATCTCTAACGACGTTTTAGCTTCCATTTTTTCCCTCCATTTATTCGTATCAATCTGCCTTGCCTCTTTTTTGGTTACCTTGGCTGTTTTGGATTCCGCACTGTTCTTTCCGTATTTCATCGTTAGCCTTCTAGTCTTTCTTCACCACTGCGTGTCCACGCTTTTCAAATATAGGTACCTAAATACCTTAGCTGCCCACCTTCGTTGATCCATTGCCCTCAATCTCATCTCAAAGCATATTTTACTCTGAGCTTCTCTAACTTCAAACGACGCCCAGCCCATATCTCCCTGAACTGCTTCGTTAGTTGTTTTTCCATGCGCGCCTAAGGCCAAACGTCCTACCGTTCTCTGGTTTACTTCAAGGCCTGATAGAACGTCTGATTTTAAGCAGAGTACAGCATTCGCAAACGTGAGACCCGGAACCATTACTCCTTTCCACATTCCTCTTACTACTTCATATTAGTTATACCCCCACAGAGCTCTATGCTTCATTATAGCTGCGTTTCGCTTTCCCTTAACCTTAAGTTGCTCCTCGTGAGTACTTAAGTAGTTATCCCCTTCGTTTATCCACACTCCCAAATATTTATATTCCTTCACTCTAGGTAATTCGCCTTGCTGGATATACACTACGTCGGTGGTAGCGTCATTGAAAACCATTATTCCTGATTTTTCTGCACTGAAATTTAATCCGAGGTCAGTGGCTTCCTGGCCGCAAATATTTATTAGCCGCTGTATATCGGTTTCGTTATCAGCTAAAAGAACAATGTCGTCTGCGTATAACATTCCCGGAATATGCTGTTGTACCACTTCGCCTTGCAGCATATGGGTTAGGCGCCGCCGACAAAAGGCGTCGCCGACCGAAGCGCCCCCACCGCGCGTCGGCCGCCGTCGGAAGCGTGGCGGCGAGGCTCCTTCACTCGCGACGGGCGGCTTTCCCGCAGCAATCCGGATAACAAAGATGGCGGTCGGTCGCTCAACTCTTAGCTCCCTGCGGGAGCTATATACAGGAACTCTAGCCGTCACCGATGAGGGGCGCCCCCGCCGAAAGTAGCGGCCGCAACTGGAAACTTCGCGGTCACGCACTCGCCCATTGCCGACGCGCGATTCGGCACGCCGGACCTTGTTTCCATCGAGCGGCCGTGGCACAGCAGCCCACCGGCATCACAAAAGCCAACACATAAACAAAAAAAATTGGCCGCGTATCTGCTCCTTTCGTTGCAAATGCCGTCAAAAGACGATAGTCTTTATCGGCTTTTGCGAAGTAAATGCCTCCCTTTGCTTTCCCGCTCACCTCTCATGTTATTCATCTTGTGTCGCGCTCCTCCCAAGGTGAAGACGCCAAAGGTTTGCTTAAATCACTTTGAATTTCCCGCGTTCCACTGCTCCAAACCGGGTGTCTCGTTGTGAACGCTGCCGTACGGCGAAGACGCGCATTAATCGAGTCGCCCTACTTCAACAAATCGAAGAAGGCCTGCGGGGGACGGGACTTCGATGCTCGCCACAAAAATCTGAGCTTCTGATCCTCCCACCTCTCGGATACTGGCGTAAACCGTCCGCTGCAGAAGCAGTCAATGTAACGCTGCAAACAGAGGACGTCTCTCATATCCCCCACGTCAAGAGCACCAGAGTGCTAGGCATGCACATTGATGCGAGCAACGACAACCACACCGCCCTAGATCGACTGTTGACGAAGACGGGAATCGCCACCCGCCTGATCAAGCAGGTCTCTACGAGGAAACATGGAATGAGAGAGGCCAACCTCCTCCGTCTCGTACAGTCATTTGTGGTAAGCCACATATCCCATGTAGGCGCTTTTCACAAGTAGAGACGGCATGAAAGGGACAGGATAAACGCGGCGATCAGAAAAGCATACAAGGCGGCACTAGGTCTACTCGGCAGCACTAGTAACGACGCACTTGCACGACTGGGAGTACACAACACGCTGGAAGAGATAAGCGAAGCACAGCGAACGGCGCAACTCAACCGGCTAGCTACCACCAATGCTGGCAGGGAGATCCTCCGAAAGATCGGTCTACGATCGCCACAAGCCGAATCCTACGGACTAGAAACTCCCGCGCAAGAACGAATCAACAAATAGGTAGTACGTAAGCTGGTCATACTACCGCTACCACGCACCCAGAACGCAACGAGGAACGCAGACGGGCCAGAGCCAAGGTCCTGATCGAAACTCACGCAGACGACTCGCAAGCAGTCTGTCGACGCAGCCAAACACCACTGCAAACCGGGTATATTTGTACTGGCAATTATCCGGGCAACGGACGGCCAGACGATCAACGCGTGCAGTATACGTGCCACGTCGGCGGAGCAGGCGGAGGAAGCCGCCATCGCCTTGGCTCTCAGATGCCGACCGGAAGTAACCACGATACTCAGCGATTTTCGCTCAGCCATCACCCACTACAGCAGAGGGTACACTGGAGCCCCGGCTGCCAAGATACTACCCAATGTCAAAACCACCACCACACACCTAAGATGGTTTCCAGCCCACACGGGGACCGTCTCTGGACGCTTCGCCAACCGTAACGAGGAAGCGGACGCCGTCGCGCGTGAGCTCGCATGCCGCACGACGCCCCCTCCCCCCGCCCCTCGGAAGCGGAAGAAACGACCACAGCTAACTTCGAACCACTCATGGAATTCGGAGAGATACTCGGCTGGTACCGGGAGACCCGCCGACAACTACCCACGCCTCATCCAGGTTTAAGCAGAAGAGAAGGTGTCCTTCTACGACAACTACAAACCAGGACTGTCCTCACACCGGCACTCGCTCGACATGTGAACCCCGGATTGTTTGCGAGTGTAATGTGCAGTGCGTGCGGGGACGGACCGGCTACCTTAGCCCACTTGATGTGGGGGTGTGGTGTTCCCGTGCAGGGGAATACCTGGGACTCGTTTCCACCGGACATTGAACAGTGCGTCACGTCGCCCCATCAGGCGATGCAACTCCAAGCTATCCAGCGGCTCGATGCTGCGCTGGCCCGACAGAGGCGAACGGAGACTCCTCCTAGTAGCCAATGATGAGTCAGGCAACATAGAGGTCTAGCGAGACAGAGGGGTGGCGAAGCCCTGCGCGGCATGACCCACTCCCTCACACGCCGGATAGTGATAATAAAGTCTTGTTCTCTCTCTCTCTCAACGTTTATAGAACCGCGTTTCCCTACTCCACGTGCGTTGCAAGCAGAACGTGGAACCTATCAAGTGGAACCTTGCGTAACTGTTGCCGGTTGATTTCTTAAAATGGCGCCAGAAGCTATAGTGGCGCGGGCGACAGCAGGCGACGGCGGAGTGAATTCTTTTTCTGCAGTTGATGAAGTATTTAATTTCGCAAATGTCAAGCTTGTTTGATTGTTTTATAAAGGAACACTGCAAATATCACTTCTGTATTGATTTGTTGTCTCATATTTGCGTAATGTCTTGTTCTTCTTCAACAATGTTGACAAGTATGAACATTACACCGGACATAGACGGGTAGATTTAGCTGTGACTATATAAGACTATTGCGCGGCATTGTTTTGCTTTGGCCGGGTGGCTGAATCGAGTCACAGACAGACAGACGGACAGACAGACATACAGACATACAGACAGACCAAAATTTCTGGGTTTAAGTAGCCCAAGAAAAACTATCGTCTTTAAAACTCCACTTTTGCGAGCGTCTAATGCAGCCTCACTGCATACGCGCCGCGCACCGCTCCGACTGTATTGCCAACCGCCCTCCCGGCTACGCCCAGCACGTGCGCTCGCCGTGACGTCGCGGTCGCCGCGTGACGTACCTCGGGAGAGGTCCATTAAGGCGAAAGGTATGCGCAAGTTTTAATTCTCTCCAGCATTGACGGTAGCCATCCCTAGGAAAGACACATACATGCACGCACACACTTTTATTTTGACTGCACTGCTCTTGAAAATGAAGCTTATTAATAACTAATCCACTCAGGATGCATGTACAAGTGGGGATAAGTATTAGCTTGTGGCGTCACTTTGCTGGTGTCCACGTTAAGGCCCAACCACATGCACGCGTAAAACCGACGTACTCGCGCAACAACGTACTCCGGCGTAAGCGCGTAAGGAACCGGCGTATTTTGGCGTACGCCAAATCCATTGCTACGCGCATGTTACGCCCAAGTCAGAGCCCACCAGGCATCGACGCAAACTTTCGGGCGCACGTTGTTGACGTAGACCTCTGGCGGTGGTGTTATCTGGAGGTCAGATCGCATAACAAGACAGAAAATCGATAAATAAGATAACTTTACTACTAATTATGGGATCATCATCATCATAATCATCACCATCAGCCTATCTACGCCCACTGCAGGGCAAAGGCCTCTCCCATTAATCTCCAATTACCCCGGTACTGTGCTACATGCGACCAATTATCCCCGCAAACTTCTTTATCTCATCTGCCCATCTCACTTCCTGCCGCCCCCTGCAACGCTTGCCTTCTCTAGGGATCCACTCTGTTAACCCTTAATGACCAACGGTTATCTTGCCTTCACATTATATGCCCTGCCCACGTCCATTTCTTCTTTTTATATTCTACTAATATGTCCTTAATACACGTTTGTTCCCGACCCACTCAGCTCTCTTTTTGTCCCTTAATGTTACGCATATCTTCCGCTCCATTGCCCACTGAGTCGTTCTCAATTTAAGTTGAACCCTCTTAGTGAGCCTCCAAGTTTCTGCCCCATAGGTAAGTACCGGTAAGATGCAGCTGCCATACACTCTCTTCTTCAGGGACTATGGTAGGCTGCCATTCATTATCTGAGAATGTCTACCGTATGCACTCCACCCCATTCTTATCATTCTAATTATCTCTGCCTCATGGTTGGGATCCGGGGTCACAACTTGGCCTAAGTAGATATATTCGCTTACCACTTCCACTGCCTCGCCACCCATCTCAAACCGCTGGGCTATCCCGAGATTATTGATCATTACTTTGGTTTTCTGCATATTAATTTTCAGGCCCACGCTTCTACTCTGTTTGTCCAGTGCGGAAAGCATGCTTGGCAATTCGGCCCCCGAGTTACTTAGCAAGTCAACGTCATCGGCAAATCTGAGGTTACTGGATGTATTCTCCATCAACCCTTACTCCCACATGTTCCCAATCAAACGTTCTGAATATTTCTTGTAAACATGCTGTGAATAGCATTGGAGAGATTGTGTCTCCTTGTCTGACGCCCTTCCTTATAGGTATTTTACTGCTCTCCTTATGGAGGATGATGGTAGCTGTGAACCCATTCTAGATATCGTCTAGTATTCTAACATAATGCTCATCTACCCCCTGGTTCCGTGATGCCTGAATGACTGCTAAGGTTTCGACCGAGTCAAATGCTTTCTCATAATCTATGAAGGCTATATATAGGGGTTCAGTATACTCAGCGCACTTCTCTATCACCTGATTGATCGTGTGAATATGGTCTATTGTTGAATAGCCTTTACGGAACCCGGCTTGTTCATTAGGTTGACTGAAATCAAAGGTCGCAGAAATTGTTTTAGCGATTACCTTGGTAAGTACATTGTAGATGACTGACAGTAAGCTGATCGGCCTGTAAATTTTCAAGTCCTTCATGGCACCTTTCTTATGGATTAGGATGATGTTCGCGTTCTTCCAAGATTCCGGTACACTTGCGGTAATTAGGTATTGCGTATACAGGTTGCCAGTTTTTCAAGTACAATTTCTCCGCCATCCTTCAAGAGGTCTGCTGTTATCTGATCCTCACCAGGTGCTTTGCCCCCTTTCATTTCTTTCAAAGCCTTCCTTACTTCTGTCGTTACTCGTGGGATGTCTATCTCCTCTGAACTACTTTCTCTTTCGGCATTATCCTGGATGTCGCGGCTACTGTACAGATCCCTATAGAACTCCTCGGCTACTGGGACTTTTTTATCACTATTTGTGAAGACATTGCTTTGCTTGTCTTTAAGTGAATACATCTGATTTTTCCCCACGCCAAGACACCTCTTCCCTGCTTTCAGGCTACCTCCGTTCTTTACAGCTTATTCGATCCTGTCCATATTATACTTCCGTATGTCAGCTGTCTTACGCTTACTGATTAACTTCGAAAGCTCCGCTAGTTCTATTTTGTCAGCTGGGGTAGAGATTGTCATGGTTTGCCGTTTCCTAATTAGATCTTTCGTCTCCTGGGAAAGTTTACCAGTATCCTGTCTAGCCATCGTACCCCCGACTTCTACTGCACACTCCGTGATAATGCGCTTAAGGTTGTCGCTGGCTTCCTGTGTCGTAAGCTCGGCTTCCTCGGTAAGAGCTGAGTATCGGTTCTTCAGCGCGATCCTGAATTCTTCTACTTGACGCCTTACTGTTAGCTCATTAATCGGCTTCTTTCGTACTAGCTTGTTATGGTCCCTCGTCAAATCTAGCATAATCCGAGATCTCACCATAAGGTGGTCACTACACCTTACTCTTCCGAGCACTTCCACATCCTTCACGACGCCAGGGTTATCGCATAATATGATGTCTATTTTATTTTTATGCTCCCCATTCGGGCTCCTCTACGTCCACTTCCGGCTCTCCCGGTTGCAGAAGAAGGTATTCATTATGCGTAGGTTATTCCGTTCTGCGAACTCGACTAGTAGGTCCCCCCTGCTATTTCTACAGCCCAGACCATAGTTCCCAACTGCCTTGTCTCCAGCCTGATTCTTGCCTACTTCAGCATTGAAGTCCCCCATAACTACGGTATACTGTGTTTTTACTTTAGCCATTGCCGATTCCACATCTTCATAGAAACGTTCTACTACCTGGTCGTCATGGCTGTATGTGGGCGCGTAGCCCTGTACCACCTTGAGTTTGTACCTCTTATTGAGCCTAATTACAAGACCTACTGCCCTTTCGTTAATGCTATAGTATTCTTCTATATTGCCACCTATGCTTTTATTGACTAGAAATCTCACTCCCAGTTCTCTATTGTCCACTAGACCACGGTAACATAGGACGTGTGCAAATTATGGGATGAAACGAAGTAATTTGTAAAATACGGAGAGCAATCACCCGGGCAAAACACGCGTAGCAGCGAGCAACTATGGGAGCAAGGCAGTTTACCCCAAATGTAGCAGGGGGATTTGTACCTGCCAAGTATCCATACTAATGCTTAACGCTTTTTAATGTCCCAAGAACTGTTTTAGTTGTTTCTGTATTAAATACACGTACTTTTGTGAGAATAAGCATTATTTGTTTGATTTAAGTTAAAATGTAGTTGAACTGGTCGCCACAAAGCTGAGTCCGGGGTAGTCGTGCCACACTGCGCGGCGCATTGGTTTACGCGTGCGTCCCGGTGATATGTGGTTACTCGCCCTCTCCGACGTCGTCGGTAGGCATAAAGGCAACGGGGTATGTCGCCTCAAGCGTATACGTCGTTGCGCGAGTACGCGAATTTCACGGGTGCATGTGGTTGGGCCTTTAGTTTTCAAGCAACGCCTCGAGCTTTAGAACGCGTCGTCCTTCGAAGACACGTGGAGCCTCGGTAGTTTTTGTTCTGGGGCATGCAAAATGCATGGAACCCTAGCCATATAAGCTTTGCCTAAAATGCCCGCTAAAATCCTCTATTTGTAGACCACAAAATGAGGAGGAGCCGAGCAATTGTAATCGTCTAGTTAGAATAAGAAGCCATCCAGCCTTTTGCGACCCTTTAATTAATGTGAACAGAAACCACCGTAAGCTATAGTAAGCATTTGGACTGACTTTCAGCGTTCTTATCCTTCACTCCAGTGCTGTCTGTTATGACTGCAGCGATCGATACATTCATCAACGGAGCGTTTCTGAAAATGCTCCGGGCAGGCAGTACAAAATAAGAAGGCGGCTGCCAGTAGCAGTTCCTGTTTTTGTAAATCGTTTTTTTGGAATTCAATCCTATTGGTTTCAGTAATAGGCACGATTAGAAAGCGGTGCAAGATTACCTCACCGACTCTGTTGCACCTACAAGACAGCTTCGGACCACTTTAGCGTGCACAATTCCTTTCCAGAAGGTGCATTCATGTGCGTGTCTCGTGAAACAGTGTGTGGAACGATCATTTAAAAATGTGCAGTAATCAAAATAATGAAAAATGGCCAGTTTTCCGTAACCGATCTTTCATGTCATCTCGACGAACCCAAAGTGTCTGCGATCCACTCCCGCACTTAGTGAATTGAGAAGTCATAGTCACAGTCATGAAAATACCTCAGTACCGATAACATAAGTCCTTTATATACCTCATATACTGCCGCCATAGCACAACACAGTCGCAAATCCTATAGGGCGAATTCACGGTCATAAGCCAGTCATAGATCATAGTCATACATAGTCTCGAGGTGAATTACTCACAAATGAAAACAGCGCTCTGGTGCGCTTCCTTAGAGATTCTGGGCTAGACGCTAGCTTGTGACTGCCTCTCTCACTAATATTTTTTTTGCTATATATCTGTGCGCAT
Source organism: Haemaphysalis longicornis (assembly GCF_048455015.1). Taxonomy (NCBI): domain Eukaryota; kingdom Metazoa; phylum Arthropoda; class Arachnida; order Ixodida; family Ixodidae; genus Haemaphysalis; species Haemaphysalis longicornis. The sequence goes on from NW_027526203.1 coordinate 331,408,250, forward strand.
GTGTTCGTCTGATGGTTTTTCTTTTTCTCTTTCTGTTTATGATTAATATTCGTTTTGGCATTTAACTCTCATTACATGTTCAACAGTCAGCTGGAGCAAGCCCAGCATTATTCAGGGCTGAGCTCTTCGGTCTCCTTAAAGGGGTCCTGAAATACCTTCCGCCGATGCATGGATGTACATGTACCCAAATAAAGCAATGTATTTGCAATCTCCTCCCGCAAGAATTATGTTAAAGCGATGAGTATTAGCTGAGAAATCGTAAATAAAAAACCACGCATTATCGTCGCTCCGCGTTTCCTCCTCCTGTCGACTTACTCTCCGCCGTTGACGGCGCGCGAGCCTTGCCTCCCATGATGCTGCGCTCCGCAGCGGTGACGTACTTCCGCTATTGTGCTGCTCAGACTGTCGTCTGCTACGGGCAAGATTTGTTGACACCATAAATCGGCACTCCGCTCAAGGCTGGAAAAGCGAACGAAAAACCTGGCCGCATGTATGCGGCGGCCTGGCCTTGCCCTTTCGCGGTGTACGTTGCTGGCGGCACATGACTTTTTATCGGCGGCGAACTCGCAGCCGCACGGGGAGGGTCGTGCGCTCGTTCGCTTGATGCACCGCGCACTGTTTATCCAAAAAGCGCCGTATCAGATGTGGCCCCGCTGGTGCCGGGTCTTATTTTGCGGCGGTGGTAATTCCTGCCGGCGGCATGTGAAAAAGTCATATTAAACCGATACAGAACCCGTGCACAAAACGCTTCAATCATGTGACCAGTTCAGCTTGGGGCGACGCGTGGTGGAGAGCGGCAACGTTGGCAAAACATGCTCCGTCGCGGCTCTGAGCTTTCTAGCGCTGGAGCGAGCGCCATTTCTTTGACAATCTCAAACATCGGTTGCCTTGGCAACAAGGCACAAACCGCTCCAGAAGTCAGTTACGGTTGCGTGATCCGGGTTCAGCTTGGGGCCCCACTTCGCGACATGTGGGCACTGCAGGCGTACCACTCACTCCCATTGGGCAGTGCGAGATGCGTTTGGCATTACAGGAGGCGATGGTGTGTGTGTTGTGGACGCCTTTGTTTCGCGATGAAATGCGACGTTGTGCTTCTGCGGGTGGATAGTGCTTCCCATGGTCTGGATTATCTTTCTCGAGCGACGTACGACTCAACCTCGCATGGGGTATGTGCAGTGTGCGTGGCTAAAAGCCATCGGCTTGTGCGCCAGAGTTAAGTGACTTGCTGTTCGTCCCCGCAAACCGCGCGCGAGGTGAGTACCGAATTTACGACGGGCAGGAGGCAACCAATCCTCTGTCAATCGTGGTTCAGACTTTCAACGCATGTTGTGACGTTGTGTTCGTTAGAAACGCATCTCTGGATTGTTTTGAAGTTGAAGAAAATGTATGTGTCAAACCCGGCCATTAGGCTGAGGGCGTTCTCTGCGATTGCACGAAAGAAGTGCCACGGGGCTTCAACGCTTTCTTTCTGGAACGTACTCAGGTAACAGAATATCCATGTCGTGTTATGGCCGTGTTGCATTCAATACGAACGGTTAAGCGTTTGTTTTACACTTGCTTCGTTTGTCGTAAAATGCCCAAGCACTCCGGCACTCCGCTGGCAGATCAGCCGGCGAGCCGACGCTGAGCAGACGACTCATCTCTTTGCCGGAAGTGCGTGAAAAAGCCGCCCAATAGCAGGATGTCTAGCTCATGACGAACATCTGGGAATCGATGATGTAGACATGTGAAGATGGCGGCGTCCAAAAACACGAAGGGAAGGGTGAGAAAAAAACGACAATCTTTGCAACAAAAGTGTGAGCTTTCCGCTGCGCGTAAAAGAGTAATACTTGGCATAGAGGACGTTGACGACCCAATCTAACGGTTGCGCTAGTTCATTTAGTGTGCTCAAAATGCCTTTAAGGGCCCCTTTATAGAATCTCTCTAAGCACCGCAACTGTAGTTCAAGGATGGCTCGGGACAAAGATCAGATTGTAGATGTCTCGCCCTGTGTACCGTATTATCAAGGACTGGGACGGATATTGATTGGATAGACGTCGTGCACCTATAAAAGAAAACTCCCACGACGCTACGTGCGGAAGATGCTGCTCTTATGGCCGTCTAGCCTCCCGTTGTCATTCGGAGCACGTCTGCTGCCCATTCTGAGCGGAACCGCACTCCAAGGCGGACTGCAAGCTTGGCAACAAAAGCATGGTCATCTGTTGTGAGCGTCGGGTGGCGAGTCGGTGCTATGACCACAGATTTAATGCAACGTGCCGCTACGTCGTGGATTGGCGAATCAGAAGATTACGTGAAAAGACAGCTTACGACGACGCTGTCTACACATGCCACCTGCTACTTTTGCGTACATTGAATCAACATATGAAGGATACGACCTCAGCTTTTCATTAAATACACGTGGTACAGCCCTCCATAAACCTCTGTTGATCCTGTAAAGGCGGCTTCACTATTTTAAGCAGTTGCATTGCTGAGAAGACAGTGTTATGGCCAATATAAGCAGTCTACAATCAAACTCTCGGGCCTTTTATTAAATACACCGTATGGCCCCGTGTGTGGTGGGCATCGGGCCGCGCGTCGCACAGAAAGACGAACGTAATTCGAGAAAAGTAGCCAAAGAATACTAGGGCATTAAAAAAGGATAAGCGTAGACAGACACGATAGCGCCTGAGTTCATGATGCGGGAAACACTAATTGACCAGAAGCGCCGGCGCCAGTGGACAGAAGACATGGCACCGACGACGACTGGAGTTCCTTGAAGTACACGAAAGAACACTGACCAATGGCAGGTATCTCTGCTTCGTGGCGCGTAACCAAGGCACAAATAGCGGCTGGGATTCGGAATAAGCGCTGGGAAGGAATAACATACCTTGCAGCCTAATTATACGAGCTTCGTGCCGTACTCGAAAAATCAGTATTCGGTTACGGTGTCTTGGAGCCCATTACCTCACGGCTAGGGGCGTGCACACGCCGAACGTCACGCTACCGACTACCGTGACTCTGCTTCTGTTCGGTTGCACCGTAACATTTCTCGACTCCGAGAACCGTTGGGTCTGGAACACTGGTGTTTATATAGCTCCCCTCTTTTCGAAGTGTTTCGGTTTGTCCACATTTGTTTTAGAGCGAAGCTGTTTGTTTCAAATGGTCGGCATTTTGCGTGGCGGTGACCTCAATAAAACAACGGAGATGCCCTCACGTTTGTGTTTGCGTTTTATTTATTTTTTTTTTCTGATATGCACGTCCTCTGGAACCCGTCGTAGCCAATGAGAAGGCAGCGGTCGCCGAGTACCTTTTTGTGTTTTATTTTTTTCTGAATCACGGGACTCAGGTGTCAGGCGAGTAATCCGGGTGTGTCTTTTGTGAACACCCGCCGTGTGCGCGCCGCGCTGCCACGCAAAGTGAGTAGTCCCCACGAGCAGCATGAGTACCAGGAGTGCCAAAGGGAAAAGAAATGTGAATGCGACCAGTCGTGGCGTACTGCCAAAG